>NC_047664.1:87965792-88230969 GCF_011762505.2 Arvicanthis niloticus | reverse complement strand
CTCTAACCAAGGATGATCCCAGTTTCCTCTTCCAGCCTCCAGAGACTCCTGAACTCGTGGTGTGTGTGTGTGTGTGTGTGTGTGTGGTGTGTTGTGTGTGTATGTGTGTTGTGAACAGGAGAAGGACAGGGAAGAGGTACCTGTCCCAGAAAATTGAATCATCAAAGCAAATGATCCTTTAACAACAGACTCAAAGCACCTATTAGCTAGGCAGAAAATCATTATCCTTCCTATCCCAGTGGTATTCAGGGCTTGATCTCTGAACAAGAAAACCCCATACAAGGCACACAGGGTACTTTTACACAGTCTCCCTAAACTCCACCCCAACTCACCAAAAGCAAACTCAAATTCAGAAGTCTGAATTTAAACAAGACCATCAAGTGAGTCCAGTGTCCACTTATACTTAAGAATTGCTGCTGCAAAGTTTTTGGTTTTTTTTTTTTTTTTTTTTTTTTGAGAAAAGTCACAGTGTGGTTAGCACTTTGTCACTATGGAAGGAGGAAAAAAGGCCAGAAAATAAGGAAGGAAAAGATTTCTTCCACCAAATTGTAATCCAATTAAATTTTAAAATATAGTAGACAAAGTTCAATGAAATCAATATTTTAACTTTTCCTTCAAATACACCTTTCCAATACCATCCCATGGGATAAACACACGAATTGTTTTATAGCTGGTCATATACACTGCAGCAGCTTCTCAGTGCTCCACATGTTTGTGCCTTACTGTCTTGCCTGCCTGTGCCAAATGATATGTAGGGCCTAAAACTTCAGCAATCCTTCCAAGTCACGATGTTCCCATGCCCCATTCCCACTGAATTTGCCTTAAATACAGCTGTTCTTCGTTATGAGGCTCAAGACACATACCGAGAGGATTGCAATCAACATAGGTGACCTACACTTCCCAGTTGATCATATGTCTGTTATCCCCACCAGACACTGCCTACCACACCCAGCTACATTCACACAAATTTTTTCATCTTGTAAGGAGCAGAGCTGGGGTAAGTTTGTAATAACCTATGATGCAAAGAAATTATATTTCCTCTTGATTAAATGATTCCATCATTCACATGGACTTAAGCAAAACAGCTAGCCTTATTCCCTAACTGACTTAGCAACAGCCTGTGTTGAATCTTTGACAGTGAGTACAGCCTTTGACACAATGGAATGGCATCTTCTCGCCACACTAAGATACTTAACAACTAAGTCAGCTGAGGCCACACCCAGGTACTGTAGAGAAGTGGAGACAGTTGTATTGTGTGTCTGCTGGTCCCCCATTGCAGGACACCATCTGGAAAGTGCATTCCAAGGCATACTGCTCATGGCTACACACTGGCCTGATCAAACTCCCTTGAGAGCTTCAATCTGCTGGCTGTCAATAAAAGATGCAGATTTGTAAGAGTATATTCAAAGTGACCAAAGCAGAAGACATCAGAAAATCAGAGGTGCAAACAGGACAGCTGTACTGGCTGGTTTAAGGTGTCGCTTTGACACAAGCTAGAGCCAACAGAGAGAAAGAAACCTTATTTGAGAAAATATCTCCATAAGATCCAGTTGTAAGGCATTTTTTTCAACTAGTGATGGATGTAGGAGGGCCCAGTCCATCGTGGGCTGGTGGTCTTGGGTTCTGTAAGAAAGAAGGCTGAGCAAGCCACGTAAAGCAATCCAGTAAGCATCACCCTCCGTGGCCTCTGCATCAGCTCCTGCCTCCAGGTTCCTGCCCTGCTTGAGTTCCTAGCCTGACTTTCTTTGGTGATGAACGGCAATGTGGAAGTGTAAGCTGAGAAAGCCCTTTCCTTAACTTGCTTTTTGGTCACGGTGTTTCATCAAAGCAATAGAAACCCTAAGTAGGACAAAAGCACACATAGATAAGAAGCAACACTGAAAGTGTAAGAATCCAGATACCATGCGTATAAGAAGAATCTCAAGAGCAAAGGAACCCACAACCAAACACATGGGTGTTACACTGTGCTAGAATGGTCAGAAGAGAAATGATTAACTTCAACATCAGCTTGATAAAGCAATGTTTGATCTGAGACAGGGTTAGCAGTGACCCAAGCGAAGAGAAATAAATAGAAGCTCATAAAAACATCAAGTCACCCAAGGCTGAGAAATGCTGTAATTCTTTCTTATTTTCAAGGAATTTCATATAGGAAAGGGATTAACTGTATCAGCAAGCACACAACTAAGACCAAAGGGTCAAAAATCACAAGAAAAAAATCACTTTGAGTCAATATATGGAAAGGCTTTTTTAGCAATTAAAACCCTCTGTAAATGGAATGGACCACCATGTGAAGCAATGCATTCTCTGGCCCTGAAAGTATAAATTATGATCGGTCCAAAAAGCCATAGAAAGGATTTCTGCTTCAGTAGAGCAGAGATCAGCTGACTCCATTAGCCTTTAAATTCTACCTCACAATTTCCCCCAGAGAAAGAAAGAAGAAAGAAAAGGAAGGAAGGAAGGAAGGAAGGAAGAAAGAAAGAAAGAAAGAAAGAAAGAAAGAAAGAAAGAAAGAAAGACTGTGATAGAAAGCAAATCTTCCCACCATTAAGAGAGAAGAAAGAATAGGTAGGGAGCACAGGAGTTACGATGACCCTGGTCTAAATTACAAATAGCAGCCCTTGACTTCCATTCTGGGAAATAGAGCTGATATAGGCTTATTTTTACCTATGACATCACACTACTGCAAGCACTTCTCCGGTTACCCTTATCACTGTGGGCCAGTTCTAGCCTAAGTTTACAGACTTCAGAAGTCAAGACAAATAAAAGGGGAAACAGCTAAGTTCCTGAAAGCAGACCGCTGAGAAAATTCTAAAGCGATCTTGGTCTCCTCGGTTAGCATAATGGGGAAGCAGAAGGGGGAGGCTCTGCAGTGAGGGGACTATAAAAAGCACTTGGGTAAGAAGGATGACACCGTAGATCAGCTTACACTGAATTCTACAGGGAGGTTCCCAGGGCCTGGACTGCACACCAAACCAGTGGAAATTTTGTAGGAGTAAAGTAATCAAAGTTTCAGACTCAGTCTGAGTTGGTCTCCCATTTCCGTACAGAGCAATAAATCCTTAATGAGTATATTGGTGATCTCCAGGGATGCAGCTTAAAGAAAGAACATAGGGGTCATATAGCAATAAGACTGAGCCAAAGCCACTCCTGAGACAGGCTCAAAGCTCCTTTCCTGGGAGAGGAGGTAATGAGGCTCTGGGCTTACATGTCTGGGAGAAGGCTGGCCAGCCCTTGTGTCCTGCCAACATTCTGCTGGCTTCTCACCTGAAAAGGTCAAGACATGCAACTGAGGCAGCTCTCTCTCTGCCACGTGTAAGTCAAATGTGTCAGCCCTGTGCGTTATAGCTCCCGCAAATGCTCCAGATACACATTGTGCCTGCAGACCAAGAACTATCACCATGAAGGAATGTACACGAACAAAAATGGAGTTTTCACTCCAAGACCTAAGACAACTAAGCAGGACTGGAAGAGAAAGAAACAATGAAATTTACAAATGGTCTCAGCCTTGGCCACCATTTAATGGAGCAATGGGAGAGATAGTTTGGGGATATCATAAAAGGCACAGAGTAGCATACCTTTTGAAAATGCATGAGAGACAGAATACTCAGCTAACTTCACGATAAAATTTTGTTTGCAATAAAATTATGAAGATAAGCTAAATCTACTCAGTATTGTCTGTCAGACATCAACTTTAAAGTTGATCCTAATTCTTTGTATATTTCAAAAGTATAGGCAAAAGTCACAGGTGACCTCTTCTTCATTCTGATTCTGATAGTTTCTGACCTGTCAATCAATGTCAGGACTTCTCATGAACTCTGACCCTACCCACTGTCATACACTATTCTGCACTGGCTAAATGGGAGCTTCCCATGGAGTCTCCTTTGTAATTTTATCAAAGCAAAGACTACATTTTCTTTGCTAAGAATTCAGATAATTCTTCTATTCCTTTTCTGTGCAGATTACAGGCTAAACATTTCAAAGTTTTTAAAACAAATTTGTTTTTGTTTTTGTTTTTTTAAAAAAGGACCCATGGCTCCAGCTGCATACGTAGCAGAGGATGGCCTTATCTGGCATCTATGAGAGAGGAAGCCCTTGGTTCTAGGAGGCTGGATGCCCCAGTGTTCGGGACTGTGAGGGCAGGGAGGTAGGAGTGGGTGGGTGGGGGAGCACCCTCATAGAAACAGGGGGAGGAGGGTGATGGGATAAGGGGGTTGTGGAGGGGAAACCAGGAAGGAGGATAACATTTGAAATGTAAATAAGTAAAATGACCAATAAAATTAAAAGAAAAAAGAAAAAAAGCAGCAAACACTGTTTCTCAGAACTTCTATTGGTGAGCAAAAATTCAGGTCTTACAAACAAGAAAGTAATCATTTGTATCATATAGTTATCTTATTTGGAAAGTTGAAACAACCACAAAAAAAATGAGAGGTAGGGTAAGAAAATAAGTCAAATGTATCCTCATCTCCACCGGCCAAGTCACACAGTGTTCAAGACAAATCAGAAGTTCCTATTTCATTAGCCACGGCTGCTATGGGTAACAAAAGCAAAAGAGATGGAGACCACTGCTTTGTGAATCCTAGGCAAGCACTCTCCCAAATGAGCCGTGAGCCCAAGTCCCAAAACTTTGATATGATAAGAAAAGAGAGAAGCCTCAAGACTAGAGATGCCAGTGAAGAGGTTTTAAGGCAAGAAGCAAAAATAGGACCCACAAGAGGAGGCGGGGATGATAAAGTGGACTTTATCATGGCTTACAGCTTGCTTTACCTGAGAATCTGTTAGGAGAGTGTGAAGGTGAGCTACAGGCTGGGAAAGAATTTGCCACCCTGTCTTCTGCCCTCACAAGAGTCACTCGAAATCAACTGAGTATGAGAGCAGACACCACAACTCTCCTAGACAACAATGTAAGGGAAAAGCCCACTGTCACACTGGACCTGGCAATGGTTCTTGGATATTCACCAAAAATCAAGCAATAAAAGCAACAGTGAACAAGAAAGGCTGGATCAAACTGAAAGGCTTCTGCATGGGAAAGAAAACAATCAACAAAATCAAATCTCTAGGACAGAGGAAAACTTTTATTAGCCATCTATGCATATGAGAAACTCATGCAGCTCAATCACAATGGGGGAAGATAAACAGATCCAAAATGGCACGCTCATAAACAGGAAAACATAGCCCAAAGTATAGGAAAAGCAGTGAATCGCACAAGTCACCCAAGAAATGCAAACTAAAAGCACAGGAAGATACTACTACCCACCCGTCAGGACATGTGAATGACAGAAAGATAAAAAGAATCAGTAAGAATGTGGCAAGAAAGGAACCCACGTGTTTTAATGGGATATAAATTGGTGTAACCATTATAGAAATTAACAGAGCTTCCTCCAGACATTGAAAATTGGACAGTGCAGTATCTAAAAATACCACTTCTGTATATCAAAAGGCAATAAAAACTACTATCTCATGTTCAATGTGATATTATTCACAACAGCCAAGACATTGGAAGAGCCAATGTATCCAGCACCAATAAATGGGGAAATTGTGGCGTGTTTTTATATACAAACAAATACATTTATACCCACACACACATACACACACACACACACACACAAACTAGAAACTATTCAATGAGACATCATGAATGAAACTTGAAGGCAATGTGCTAAGTGAAACAAACCAGAGAAAACAAGGTTCATAAATTCTCTCTTATGAGAAATCTAAAAGAGTCAATGAAACAAAGAATAGAATGTTGACCGCCAAAGGGTTTGGGAGTAGGGGACATAGAAAGATGCTTGTCAGAGAGTCCAAATGTTCAGGTCTAAAGTAGTTCTTCAGTACTCCAAACACAGCAAAAGCAGTAATTAGGTAAAGTGATAGCCTATCTGGCATTGTTATGGTATTCCTTTTGAAATACACATGCATATACAAACATCCTACTATATATTTTTAATTTATACAATTTTGGTAATTGTGCTTAAATAAAGCTGTGATGAATAACCTAGAGCCAAAAATAAAATATTTGCAAATTATATATCTGACAAAGAATTTATAGAGAGAATACATACAGAATTCTCCAAACTTAATAGTTTTTGTTTTAATCCCACTAGAAAATAAGCAAAAGATATCCTGGGACAGTTTAACTGAGAGGCTCTACAAATTGAAAACAAGACTTGAATACCATTAGCCACTAGGAACATACAAGTTAGAACCATGGCTTTATTACCAATAGCTACTCCCTAAAACGAATAACTGTTTTAAATGCAGTGGCTGAGAGGGCAGGGGATGTTGTTATGTAGCAGGATGAATACTTAACATGCTCAAGTTCAATGCAAACTGCACATATACACAAAGAAAAGAAGGAAGGGCAAGGGAAGAGAAATTAGCAAGGTATAGTGATATATATATTTTACAGTAGCACTCAAGAAGCTGAAGCAGGAGGATTACCAGAAGTTAGAGGCCAAGGCTACATAGAGATTTCAAGGCCAGCCTGTCCATCATAGCAAGATCCTGACTCAAACAAACAAACAAACAAACAAAAAGGAATATACCCAGTGCTGGTGAAGGAAACTGATCACTCCTACAATCGGGTCAAAAGCAAAGTAACTGGGTTGCTTGGGAAAAGACAGCTCTGGATGCTCCTACAAAGTCACGCACACATTGGCATACGACCTGACAATCTCGTGCACCTGCCAAAGAAATGAAATTAATGACTATTCAGAGCCCTGAATACAATATGTCAGAACAGCCTGGTCAGAAATTGCCCCAAAGTGCAAACAACCAAAATACCTCTTAAACTGATGGCGGTTCATACACCCCACAGAATACCTACAATTTGGATGAGTCTCTGAAGCACTATTATGGCAGAAAAGAGTTCACACTCCATGTAATTTAATTTACCCCGAAGTCATGATATGGCCAAATAACAGAGAAGGAAAAGAGATTTACAATTGCTAGGGTTGGGATTCAAGAGGAGAAAATGTAACTAAAGAGAATGACCACAAGAGCCATCTGTGGTATCAGAACCACAGGTTCTGCGTCCTCACAGTGGTGGTGCTAATCTGTACCTATCCTCAAGGAGATGACAAGGAACAAAACCCACACGTGGAACCAAGTGGCCTTCCTAATATGTTACCCCAGTTGCATAAGATACAACCACAAGGCAATAGTGATAATATGTAAAATCTCTGGACAGTCTCTGCTCGAGGTCATTTCTGAGGCTGCCCCCAGGGGAGGTCTCTCATGTTCACTCAGTGCTCCCTCAGTCTAACTGCCTGGAAAACTCCAGCTCCATCATGTGAGTGTGTGCTTTCCTGCAGTCTTCATTTTCAGGAGAGGCCACCAGTCACATCCTCACTTGACTAAAGGAAATCCCACCCTCGGCTCCATTGAGAAGCACGCACAAGAAGGACTGGGAAAATCCTTCCTCTCTTCCCAGGTTCTGATCCTGGTGCGAGATGGTCGTGCTGTGTTCCTGGCGAGTCATTCTGTAGGAATTAGGAAGCCACATCCCAGCAGAGGAAGGAAGTGAGGTGTGGTGGAGAAGGCCCTTGCTTCAGCACCACAGGCCCAAGTTAACCCTTTGTGCCACCCTGACCAAGCCTCCTTGCCCTAGGTTGTCTAGTCTGCTCACAGTAGGGGCTTCTGAAGACAATTTGTGATGTTTCTCTCTGCTCTCAAGAGAGGAGAGAGGGAAGATTAAGAGAATACTTGTGCCTGGAAAATGGATGGGAAATCTCAGGAGTGGGAATGTTTAAGGGGGTGGAGGGGACAAGAGATGCAAAGACATGGAGGACAGGATCGGTTGCTTCCTGAGAAGAGGACAGGAGGGGAGTGGGAGGGAAGAGAAAGGGAAGAGAAGAGAGAGATGGGTGAGGGTGCAGACAGATTTTGGGAGGGGAGGAGGAGAAGAGAGACACAGGAAGAGCAGACACACTTGGGAGAAAAAAATTTCTGACTCGTACCTTGAAAGCTTAAAAAAGCTTGAAAACTGAAAACCAGTTTCATACAATAACCCAAATTGAACCATCCCTTCCGGTCCCTAGAATTTTAAGGAGAAAAAAACAAGTCCTGAATTATAGAGAAAGTCTTTAAGAAGTATTATAGAAGGTGACAGCCTTTTCCAAGGGACTATGCCAACCACGTGTTCACTTGAAATGACCCTTTCTCAAACCAAACTGGTTCTTTAAGAGAGTGGGGGACACGTTCTGTTATTTGGACAGCTCTACCCTGTTCAGTTGCTTCATTCAAACATTCCCTCAGTGACAGCTCAGAGCCACTTGGAATGGGGGCTGTCCAGGCAGCAACCACTAAAACAAAGACATTTCCTGTGCCTGCTCCTCTGGGGCCCACTCCTGCTGCTGCAAAGAATTTAAAAGAATTTTTATTTCAATCGAGGAAGGAAGCAAAAGACTCTAAGCCTGTGAATGAGGGGCTGATTCTCCAGTGGAGTCAGACAGACAATGGAAGGGTCATTTGGCCCCAGGAGAGAGAAAAACACAACACCCCAACAACCTACTTGGGAGATAGTCTGCATTTATTTATGATTATTATTTTATTTCTGCATTTATTTATGATTATTCAAAGTGAAGGGGGATTTTTTTTAAAGTTCTTTTCTGTTAACCCTTTTTAAACTAATTTATCTACTTTTATAAGACCTAAACTAAATTTGAATTAAAAAGATATGAAAGTCTGAAGAAAATTTAGAGATTACCCATACCAACTCCTTGTTCAAAGGCTTGGTGGCTGGAAACCCAAACCATGAAAAGGACTGGACCACTCCTTTGGAGCACATCCTCGGATCTACCACGGGACCCTCTCGATCTCCTTCAGGCTGGAAAGGACCCCTTGGAAGCAGCTAATCAGAGCACACTAGCCTCAAAATCACTAATGGTACCTGCAGACCTGGCTTTCAGCAACAAAGTTACCTAGGCATGCTCCATGGGGTAACCCTGGTTCTCACAAGTACTTGCTGGATTCTTTCTGTGTGGATTCTATCTGAATGGACTCAGTGCAGCTTACCTCATTTTATGATGAGCAATCTTACATGGCACATAGATTTCGGAGGTTTATAGCATGCCCATCATAAGGCTAAGCACTTTCTATCAAACACGGCATCATATCATCATGACCATCCATAAAGTAGAGAAGAGTGCGCCCATGTTTTAGATGAGAAAACTAAGACTTAGAGAAGTTGGCAAACTAGTTCATGGTTGACCCAGGTAGATTCAACTCCAGCATGTAAAACTTGACCAGGATGTTTCTTCTAAAGAATTTAGCTAGTTTTAAGCAGAATCACCCCATTATCAGTCATTGAAACAATCTCCTGGTGAGAAAATTTGTCAAAAAAAAAAGACAATGTTATATAATCAATCGCACCATTCTGAACTTTCCACTACCCTTGGGAATTCCACGGGTTCAGCTGAAATATCTCGTGTTTTCATAGGATGATGATCAGGAAAAATGAGAGCACAACTAAGCAAACAAGTTGGGGAAGATCCCTCTTCTAGCTTCCTGGAGTCCCATCACGCCTCCTGTCAACTTTTAGAAGTAATTGTCTTCTAACCCAGATGCATTTGTCTTCTCAGCAGACAAGGATCTCCAATCTATCTTCCATACAGAGACAGAGCAGTGAGTCACCTGCTCCCCCACTATGTGCTGGTGGGAAGCTGCTTACCCACCTATAAGTCATCTATAGAATTAACAATGTTGCATGCCTTGGAGGGTCATGAGGAGGATTAAACAAGTCAGTCCTATCAAGTCCTCAGAACAATTGCCCCTGAGGTGTTGCTAGACGCAATGGTCACTATTATTGGAATAATAATGAAATGGGAGTGGAATTACTTACATCATTGATCACCGTATTTAAGGGCTGTAAAAAGGGACAACTTCAAATTAACTGCTCTAAACTAAAAATTCGTTTGTTTGCTCCATTCTCTCTAAAATTAAACTTGCTCATAACAATTTTTTGACATCCTGATTTCTAGCACTCGGTTTGCCCTGGTGGACTCGTTAGCGACCCTATGAGATGAAATCCAGAGAACAGCTTTAATGTATTTCTGCAGTTGTGGAAAAACTAAGCAGGGACATGTTCCTTAGAATCATGAAAGTTGAAGTCACAGCACTGTAGCACAGAACTATCCGCCCGTAGAGCGAAGCACAAGCTGACACTGATTCAGCAGCCTCTGAAGGAAAATTCCAGCTGATCAGAGGGGCACTGCAAGTCTCCTTATATTGTGTGTGTGTGTGTGTGTGTGTGTGTGTGCGCGCGTGTGCATGCATGCATGCCAAAAGGTCTTTCTTCCAGGCAAGAGTCCAGATTAGAACCTAAGTGACTCTCAAGGGATTATTATTTTTACCTCTTGCTTATTTGAGTGTCCTTTAAGACAATGGTGAAGCCATGCTGAACAGAGCCAGGTTGGTCTATAGCTGAATTTTGATGCTGGCCATATGCAAACTTAGGAGTCATTTAACCTCAGTGAGCCTCACTTTCTCTATCTGCAAATGGGAGCATAGCAATGCATTTCTCCTGGTTTTTGAGGAAGACTGAAGGTGGTGATGCATTCAGAGCACTTAGCTTTAAATAGCCACAACACACAGACAGGATTGCTCGTCTTGAGAAACGCTCTTTAGAAGCACCAGAATCTGAGCTTTCCCACTACTTGCCTCCTACCACAGCCTGAATGTGAGACTGATGTTTACAAAGACTACCCTCTAAAATGTATTCCTGGATAACAGAGAACCACCAGAAGATGATACACAGTCTGTCCCTCAGTATCTGTGGGGTTTTGATTGCATGATCTCCATGGATACCAAACTTCACAGATGCCCAAATCTCTTATATAAAATGGCACAGTAATATATTCTCCCCTTAAACCATCTCTGGGCTATTTATAATAGCTAACACAATGAAAAGGCAGTGTAATTATTCCATATTGCATAGAGAACACTGGCCAAATAAGATGTACACATATTCAGTGTAGATACAGTCTTCTTCCAAGTACTTCTGATCCAGAATCCAGGGATATAGAGCCCGCAGGCATGGAGGGCCAGGCATACTTGCATTTATCTATCTTGTCTCACTGAAACATTAAAAGCACCATGACAGAGTGCAAACTGCATGGGCTCTCAAATTTGAAGAATTTTAGTTGCCAGCATACCTTCACTAGCTATGTGGCCTTGAGGAAGTAATGGGAAATCTTTGAGACTGAATGTCCTTATCATTAGATTTTTTTAAAATGATCCTTTAAAAGGTAACATGCAGTAATTAAATGTTTATGAAAGTGAAATGAAATAAGGTATCCAGAGTTTCTAATAGAGTGTCAAACTCCCAACGGTCAGCCAACAATTTTCAGACACCTTAAAAAACAATTTTGTTACTGTATAACTTTAAAATGTTGTTGACAACTTCCCTAGAGACACGGCCTAGAGATACCTGAAGGAAGTCTCAAGGAATTACTCAGATCAGACTTCCTATGAACACATCTATAGAGCGCTGTCTTGATTAATTGACATAGGAAAACCCAGCCCACTGTGGGTGGCATCAGCCCCTGGGCAAGTAATCCTTGACTGAAGAGGCTGTCTAAGTATGGATGTGCCAATGAGCAAACAAGCAGTCCTCCTCCACGGTTTTTGCTTCAAGTTCCTGCCATAACTTCCCTCGTTGATGAACTGTAGCCTGTAAGCAGAAATAAATCCACTCCTCTCCTTTGTTGCTTTTGGTCAGAGTGTGTTGTCATGGTAATGGAATGAAACCAACACAAGACCCTTATCTACTGTTCTTGACTCTAATCTAAAGCCGAAGTGAAACCAGCCCTCTAGAATATAATCCTAATAAAACCTCTCCTCCTTAGCATGCTTTTCCTTTTATGATATGAAATATACAGCTTATGATGTTTTCTTTTCATCTTAGCTGCCAGGAATCTCAGACAAATTAAATTCAACTCCAGGAACTACATCGGTCCTAATGGCTCTGGTTTTGATTTCTGTTTTCACCATATTTTTACATAATAAAAGTACAAGTCATCTCAAATCTTCTGTGCAATCTGAGAGGCTATTAGCAACCCAACTACTTCATTCAACCTCAGCAGAGGCTATGAACGTAAGTATTACAAAAAGAGCACCAGACCTGAGCAATTCTCACACTCTTCCCTCGTTTAACTCAGTCCACCTGTCAGATCTTTTATTTTCTTCACATAGGAAGCAAGAGCAGCCTCTGAAGACCTCTCCCAATAATGTATGCATAAATATGTACTTCGACCCTGTCCCATGCTACATAAAGGCCTAGTAGTAGTATTTTTCTAATCAAGGAGAAATGTTCAAACAAGAAAAAGTGTGCACACACACACACACATTCACACACACACACATTCACACACACACATACACACACACACAGTGATGCAACACTGAGGACCCCTGCAGGCAAGCTGGGTAGATGCACAGTGAGGGGACAAAGGTAGCCACCCTACCTAGCAAGGTCTCTACAATGCTGTAGCAAGACTCTCTGAGAGAGAAGAGACAATAAGTGTACTCTTCAGGGAATCGTCCCAACTCAAGAAAATATGTATTTGTTCATATTTTTTAATCCAATGTATTGCTCAGTCTTTAGTCTAAACTGATTGTCTTGGAAGACAGAACCAATGATTTGCTACCCAGTCAGACTGTGGGCTAGGTTCCCACACTCTCTTCATTCACTGATAACAAGCAGGAAGATGCTGTGTGCTTCCAACAACTGTACACAACACATCTACTGCTATCCCCCAACGCACTTGAATACTATTAATGTGTTCCAGAGAAAGTTGGCTATTTTTTTTCTCTTCTTTTTAAAATTAAATTTGGGCTAGAACCAAGCAGCTCTTAATAATAGGGATAGTAGGTGTTTCTCCGTTTTTAGAATAATGTGCTGACTTGTTCTAGGAATTCAGATGTTCCCACAAAAATCTCTGAACCTTTAGTTCGAAACCCCATTCCCTCACTCCTAGTGGAGGAAGTCTACCAGTTTCCTCCCCATGAGAAGAGAGACAAGGAGCTGCTGCTGCCTGGGAAAGCAATGAGGTAGAAACTAGAGTTCAAAGACACAGCTCTGCTCCTTGCTAAAATACGAATAAAACCAAGCAGCTCAGTACAAAACTGATGTGCCTAGTGCCTTATTCCTTGCTGGTCCCATTTGAAAGCAGAATAGCTCATTTAAACCTCACAGCAACCTCATGCTGCGGGTCAGTCCCTCCATATTTACATGTCACAAAAACTAAGATCTAGGAGCTGGGGATATAACACAGTGGGTAGAGTTCTCACATTGTATGCAGAAGGCCATGAATTTGGTCCTGAGCACCATGCGTGTAAAGCCGACATGGTACTTCATGTCTGGAGTCTTAGCACTCGGGAGGTTAAAGCATGAACATCTCAATTTCAAGGCCACCATCATCATCATCTCCAAAATGAGTCTCAGGACAGCTCATGCTATATGAGATTGTCTCAAAGAAGAAAAAGGATAAATAATAAAGAAGGGATCTGAATTCAGACTATATTTCATAAATACTGTTTTCTTCATTGGTAAAAGGTATAGCACTGTCTTCAGATTTGCCTCAAGGTTATTAATAACGTCAGACACAACAGACACAACCACAGAAACAATTGTCTTTATGGGGTCTAAAGCCTTACTCAGAAGTCATGAGTTCATAAGTCTGTGTGGTTTCCTAACACACCACTCAGTAGGCTATGACAGGCAACATGGAACACACGAAACAGCTTCTGCAAATTCTGGGCTCAAAAAAGAAATGAAATGACAAAAGATGTCTGAAAGGCAGCCAGGGAAATTGGTGACTACGGTAATAAGTACAGCCATGGCCAGGCTTATTGGCATTGAGAAGAGCCCAATTACAATGTGCCCATACCCTTCACAGAGACACAACTGCCACCCAATTGCTGGAATTTCAACCACAGTGAAAGCTATTACACGGCTAGGCTCATCCACTTCTAAGCAACGTATCTCCAATGGTCTTTTCTAGAATTCAGTTGACTTTAGACCAATCAAGTGATTTTCTAACTTTGGATATGCCAAGCTCTAAAGAAATGAATAACAGAATCATCCAGAATTTTCTTACCCCTATCACATGCTCCTTGTTGTTATACCGATCACTCTGGTATTTCAGCATCATAAGATGTGGTATAGACCAACGGCTCTCAGCCTTCCTAATGCTGCAATCCTTTAACACAGTTTCTCCTGGTGTGGGGACCTCTGAACCATAAAGTTATTCTCACCACTACTTCATAACTGCAATTTTTACTACTGTTATGAATTATGATGTAAATACCTGATATGCAGGATATCTGGTAAGTGACCCCTGTGTGGGTCATAACCCGCTAGTTAAGAACTGATTGTGTAGAACAAGCCAGGCCAGAAATCCAAGGTCTTCATCAGAATTCCCACTCTTCCCAAAGAGAAAACATGATCTTAGGCAAGGTGATAAGCCTGTGGGAGGCTCAGAGTTCTGTATATGGAAGCCCCTCTGAGTTATGTACACTACAACAGCAAAATAAAATGTTTTGCAATGTATAGTGAAACCCAGCTCCGCTGACTCCTGGAACAGGCTTTGAACTGCACACAAAGGACTCAGAGAGAACTTTTGGCTCCATCCAAAATAACTGATAGAAAAGTGGGAGCTGGAGCAAAGGTGACCGGGTGGTGGAGAGGTGATGCCGAGAAGCATGAAAAGCACCATTATGAATGTGCCCTTCCGGTCAGGTCAGTGAGGCCCTCCTGGAGCCTTTCATGATTTCTTCTTAGGAAAAACACATTTCCTGATCACAGGCTTCAAAAGAGCATTGAAACAAAAAATATACCAGCGTTCCACATTTTCTCCGCTTAGCAGAAGTGTCTCTTTATATGTCAACCGTTTCTCTCCTTGCCCTGACTGTGACAGAATAAACCAACAAACCAAAGCCCTGCATAAATCACACGGTAGACACCCTTCTATACTTGGGTGGTATGCGTAAAGAGATTCTGGAACGGAGTCATTGAGTAAGCTGACATGGGACCAGGGCTTTGTGTCCTCTTGACCTGTCACTTGATCCGAGTGAGTCACAGAGAGAAAAGGTCTGTGTACGACTTACTCAATGCCACTGAACACTCATCTACATCCAGAAGGTTCTTTTCCTCCTGCTCTGTATTTCGGATTGCTAGAAGTGGTACCCTCGCAGTTTTTTTCTCGGCTGCCTGTTGAGTATTCTGTCAAAATAGACAAGGCTCACAGTGCACTTGGGAAGGCGGGTTCTTACCTCTTGTGTAGATGGCAAAAGTTTTTTGCTAGACAATGAGTAATTTAGTGGGAGATGCTTTCTTGACACATCAGAATCTCAGGAAACAGTGGAAAGGAAGATTCTGTGTGATGTTAGAGGCTCTTCTGTGGCCCTTCTTTAAAAGACTTAACATAAAAGTTTCTTTTCGATGTAGCTTGAAAATGGGTATTTTAACTTGCTGTATGCAATAAGCATTTATCAGGCATCGGAAATTCTAAATCTCATCAGACACTAGCTAAAGGTAATGGTGGTTTTTTTTTTCCAAATCAAGCTCTTCTCAACTGGGCCCTTCCTACCTGCTGCATGCTGCCGCCCATCGTGTGTGGCTGCTCAGATGCTGCTCCTCCTCCTGTCCATAGCCTTGTCTGGGGCCTTTATTCTTCCTTAGCTCAGCCCTGACTTTCTCAAAGTATCTTTTCCTAACCATCGCACTTTGAACAAATTCCACCAATGAGCTTAACAGCACCATGAGCCAGAGACCGTCACAGACTACCCACAGGTAACCTTTAGCATCGATCTCTGTGCGTGTCTGGTTAGCAACCAACAGGCTATCACCTCCCTAAGGAAAGCACATGTCTATAAGTTTGCTTGCTGCCATAACACCATCATAGCACGGTACCTGGAATGCCTGCAATGAATATTCTAGATAATGATCTAGATCAATGGTTCTTAACCTGTGGATCACAACCATTTTCTGGGTCATATATCAGATATCCTGCCTATGAGATATTTGCATTGTGATTCATAACAGTAGCAAAATTATAGTTATAAAGTAAAATAAAAAATAATTTTATGGTTCAGGGCCATCACAACATGAGGAGGTGTAATTAAAGGGTCACAGCACTAGGAAGGTTGAGGACCACTAGTCTGTAGACTCTAACAAGGCATCTTGTGCTTTCTGAGGACAGAATGATGCAGGGGCTCATTGGATCTACTGAGACTCTCTCCAGAGTCTTTACATTATAACTTCTGACTTTACTTGTTCAATGGGAACAAACCAGAAGGCTAAGGATCTTCCTGGAGAAGGAAAACATGAGTGACCAAAGTTACTCAAAATATTTTCAAAATATGGCAGAAAGGCAACAATAGGATTCAACCAAATCTCAAAATATAAATGTTTTTTAAATTAAAAAACAAAAAAAAAACTATGAGTAAATGAACAAATAAAGATGGACAAACAGATACTTACAGAAAAAATAAACAGATTGACAGGAAAATTAGCAGTCCATAGTAAAATCCATATATGCTATTTCACCTCATGTGCTTTATTTATTCTGCTTATAGCTTATTTTGCTACCAAAAGAAGATGCACATTAGGACTTCAGGGTCTAAGCTAAGATTTCTGGGTTAAACTTGAAGGGTATTATGAAGGGGAAAAGAAAGGCTTCCTTTTACATGCCGCTTAAGGTCAGTATCATTCTACCTTAAGGTACAACTAAACAGCTGGTAGCAACAGTACCAGTTGCATTGAGATGCACACAATGGTCCCTCCCAAAGTTTCATTCACTCAAGCACAAAACAGCCGAAAAGCCTGAGCCAATCTTTTGCACCCATCTCTGTGGTGTGCAGGGATTCCTAGCCTATGCTGAGTCATAACAACTCTGGTCCATCGCTTAGCAATCCATTCACCAACTGTATAGAGTTGAGTCACCCACCTCCATGAACCTCAGATGTGTCAAGCCCAAAGGGAGATGGTTGCTCTCATGATAATCATGAGAAAAAAATAAGATCATGGACTTTTAGGTATTAACGTGTTACCCAGACAATAGTTTGTATTCAATAAATATTATCATCAGCAGGGTAATATCCATAAAGTCTAAGTCATTTCCTACGCAGAACTCACTCATACCCCTTATTTTATAATCCTCCTTTATATATGGAGAGAGGACACATGGATAATCTGTAAGTACAGTTGGCATATACAAACTGACTCAATAAATGTAAGCAGTAAATTACTCTGGTAACTATCAACAGTGACAAGATTAAGATTTTCTGGAAGTGACAAGTTTTTACTACTTAGGGAATAAATAATCCACCTAAAACATTCATCCACAATATCCACCACAAATATAAATGTTATCTCAGTTAAATATATATTCATATATTCATATATATGAATATATATGTGGCATATATATGACATATATATATATATATATATATATATATATATATATGTCAAGATTGAAGCACACACTTACATTTACTTCTTACTGGTCAGAATTGAGCCATGTGGCAACCCCTTAGACATAAAGTCTGCTGTAGAATAGCATTGTTCACATTTTTATTGTGAACAAACTTGGGGTTCTGAAGATATGACAGAAAAAAAATGGTGGCTAGGCAGACTAGAAAACAGTCCCCCAAAATGAACTTTAATGGTCAGGCTAGACATAAAAAGTAAACCACTGCATTATTTCATCCTAAAAAGAGGGGGACACTATGATAGAAAACTCTCAGTTGCATCACCTGCTGTGAGATGTGATGGATGAAGAGGCAATAAAACCAGCCAGCTCCTCTCCTACCCTGCTCTAACTCTACACACATTCCTTCCCGTCAAGGCTCCACTCAGATGACGACGTCAGAGACTATCTGTAAATTCCACACCAATCTTTGTGCCTTCTATGCTCTCAGCACACCATAGTGATTACCACGTTGTTTTAGATATCTGAGTGTGCCATCATTTCCCATAAACCGTCTAAGACACTGTCATCTCCACCACACCATACCCTGGGCTACCATGGGCAACATGCTCGGTAAATATTTCTCTGACTTGCTCTAAGTGGGAAAGACTGAGCTGTGTGCAGCACTGTGCTGAGAAAAACGCATGGGGATACACCTGTCCCTCTCTTCGTCCCCTGTTATGTTGGCTAACAGGGTGGCTGCCCCAGTACCATGAAAGATGATGACAAGCCCCCAAGCTTGCAGTTCATACAAATAGATCATGTATCAATGAGATCATGTATTAGCTTGGCTCTCTGGCCAAAAGGGAGACACAAAACCCAGCTTAGCTTGCATGAGGTTGCTTCCTCCCCTCAGGGGAAAGAAGTAAACTTTTTGTTTACCTAACAAAGAGCTGAGAAAATATTTTTCCACTTAAGAAAACGACAAATTAGTGAAAGTGACAAAAAAATAAATAAAACCTACCACATATTCTGAAAGTTGCTCAACTGCCTGGAAGCAAAACTGTAATTGTCAGTGCGCTGGCATTTGGCACAGGGTTCAGGATTTCAAGGAAGCAAGCCACTCTTTTATGAACACTAAACAGAAATGTCACAGACAGCTTTTGATTATACTATGATTGTCACAGTCTATAGGAATGAACTAACATATGGTGTTTTTAAAATAAACTACTTAACCGCATCCAGTGGTTTCAATTAAAGAATGGTTCATTGCCTACAAAAATTCCCCTAGTACCAGCTGTCTTCCAAAAAAAGTCCCATTGCCTCACTCTGAGTTTCCACTGTCATCCAGCAGATTGCCAAGTGGCATGGACACCAGGAACAGCATCTCTACAGAGTGCAAAACATGTGCACCTTGATCCTCAGAGAAACCATGTATACAGAGTGTAAATTGAATTGTAGGGTTAAATTCAATGACCTGCTAGAATATTACAGTTGAGTGTTTTGTTTTGACCAGTGATAGGGGTCAAAGCCAGAGCCTCAAGCATACCAGGCAATATCACCACTGAGCTATGTCTCCAGGCTGAAGATAAGGGAAATTTTAGTGGAAATTTTAGAAAGTTAGGTTATTTATCATATGGTATGCTGGTACTAACTTAAAAACAATTTTTAAGTCCTAAGAAAAGCATAGCTATGAGGCAGGCCCAGCTCATAACAGCAGAAAGGTCTTACTAGTAACTTTAAAAGCAGTGCAAAGAAATATTATGGCATAAAGATGAAAGAAGTTAGTAGCAGACTCACTACAGTCATTTCATAATTATAGTAAAAATGAAGTATTTCTAGAAATCTGCAGGTAAGGCCATTTGAAACTGGCTGGAAGTGACTATGTACAGGCCTGGCTAGCCTATGGGGCTCTGGTTTCAAAAAGTAGGTATTGGGCCCTGCCACCACCCAAGAATTCCACCCATTTTTTTCAGTTTCTTTATGGTATTTAATGGTTTCACAGAAAGCAGTGAAGTTCAACTGGACAAAAGAATTGTATTCAAATGTTACAGTTATGTGCATGTTCTTGATATTGGTGAACCTTTCCAAAGTGCTGAAGGCCGTCAGGAACCACACGCTCAAAAATAGAAGTTAAAAAGGTGAAATTCTACTTCATTGGCAAACAGTAGAAGAACACATGAATCCAGAGGTGTCTGGGGATTATTATTTTAATTCTGAGGCCATAAAAGAAGATCATCCAAATTCATTCCAAAATCAATGCAAACCTTAATCTGCCACCCAGATACATACAGAGTCAGTTCTTCTTTTCTTTAATTTTTGAGATTATATTATAATTACAATAATCACAACATTTATCCCTTCTCATTCCTCCCTCCAAACTCTCTCACATACCCCTCCACACTCTTCCTAAAATTCAGGGCCTATTTCTCACCATTGCTATTTCACATATGTATGCAGAGCTCATTCGTTCTATATAATGTTACTTGTATGTATGTTTTCAGGACTGATCATTTGATACCAGACAGCCAGTTAGTATGCACTTCCCTCAGAAAGACCATTTCTCCTGCTCCCAGCTCTCCTTAGTTGTCTGGAGTTCTTTGAGTAGGGTTGGGGCCTCATAGGCTTTTTCCTGTCTAGTTTGCTATGGCCATTGACATCATCCTTGTCCAGCTCCCCGCTGGGTAGTCATGCTGGCCGGATCCTATGGATATAGCTTCTGCTATTACTAGGAGATTGAATCTCGCAGCAAACTCCCTGGTCTTCTGGTTCTTACAGTCTGCCTGCCCTCTCTTCCATAACGTTTCCTAAACCTTAGGGAGTGTCTTATAAATGCATCCATTGAGACTATAAAGGCAACTCTTAAAGTTCCCTATGTAAGAAACTCCACATTAGCCTGGAGACACATCCCAATGCACAGCACTTGCTATGGGTAACTTCTCCCATGTAGAGTCCTCACACTTCCCATGGAACATGAACACTAATAACACAATCTTCTACACAGCTAGGCTTACCAACCAACTCAGCAAGCCCTCTGGTTCTTTTGAGAAATAGGACATCAGCTAATATTTTGCAGACCTCATTGGCCTTCAGATTTTCACATTTAATGTTTTCCTCATAAGAAAATAAATAAATAAAATATATCTATATATACGTGTGTGTGTGTGTGTGTGTGTGTGTGTGTGTGTGTGTGTTAGCACTTTTATCCACTTTTTAAGCATGGAAATATTTTGTTTATATGCAAATCAATCTTTGGAAACAAAGTTGTGCATAATTAGACTTTTCCTGATTTTAGCTCATTTCACCATTAGTGAACTCAACCTCTTAAAGGGCCCATTATTGATCTCTATTTTAATCACATTTCAACCAGAAATTACAACAGTATCTTATTTACCAAGACTGTTGTTAATATTGACTAAATTTCATGTAGCCCTTACCTTCATGTTTTCATTTTCTCGAATTTAACTAATAAATAATTTTTGCCATGTTCTTTAATTATTTACTCAAAAGATACACTATGACACAATATGTACATGATATAGCTAATGGCTTTGGGGTCCTAACAATGCAGCTGAAAAGATGACACCCATCTGAAAAGGGTCTTGTCACTGTCAGGGTATGGCAGGGTCCATGTGGCCGTTCATATGATATATTTAGGTACTACCATGTTTCAAAAAACAGGAAAACCATCAAGTGGGCATCGACTAACTTCAAGAGGCCTTGCTCAAACAAGGCGACTCTACAACTTTAATTAAACTACGTAAAAGAATCAAAGTAGCAAGCCCTGAGCCACAGTCAATTTCCTCTTAAATATCTAGGAACCCTAAGTTGAGAGCTTGCTCTGAGAAATGACTTTCTGTTCTTAATGGGAGAGGTCACATGGAATGATTCCTTCAGGAATATTCCTTCAGTCTCTTCTAAAGGGAGTCCTTCTGTTTCAAGGAGGAGCCTAAAGGAAAAAAAAAAAAACATATTTGAGTGAGAGACGGGTCAGAAATTCAGAGCGAGGAGGAAACACAAGAGAAACTAGAGAAGCAATAGATGCACAGAAGAGAAAGGAAAAGAAGAACAGCAAAGAGCCAAAGATAATTAAGATTCTCTAGATTTGACCAGGAACATGAGGACTTCGTGTTCACGCCTCCATAAAATCTTACTTCATTCCTGTATGAAGTAAGATTCCTGTCCATGAGAAAATTATTACCAGAGCCTGGCATACCCCTGTATCCAGACGGCGGCACAAAAGAATTCTAGAGAGTGTATAGAGTGAACCCGTGTCTCCCACCCCTCTGCATCCAGACTGCAGTACTGAAGAATTCTGGAGAATACATTGAGTGTATTCCAGCTACGTCTGCTTTTGCAGGTCACGCTCACAAACCCTTGCATTTAAATCCCTGGTGCTAAGCACCCGTGTCCTTCAGAAGTTACATCCTTCTGTGTGACAAGTTTCCTAAACAGAATACCATTCCAAGAAGATCCTGGTCAGTGTCTGTCACTCTTCAACCGAGTCCTAGTCACATGCACTCAGTCCAGCTTCCTGCCTTTCAAACTTTAACCCCAAACCACAGGACACATCCTGCCTTCTGCTTAGGTGGCAATGCCTGGATCAGTCATTTGTACCCTGTTTACCTCACTAAAGAGATCTCATATCTTAAGCTCTTCTGGTTTTCCCCTTTCTTCCACTGCAAGTTACAAACTCCTTTTAGCCCTGCCTACCCGAGCGCCTAGAGTATACTAGAACTGTCTGAGGCCTCCTGAACTCATGAGTCACTATAAATAGCACCAGCATCAGCTCTCCCATAACACGTAAACACACTATTCATAACATCCCATCTCTCGGCATAGTGGAATAACTATTGGAATAGAACAACCAATGGCAACAGGAAAGAAAGGACCTGCCGTTTGGAGGGCACCTCAAGGTGACTGGGAGAACCACATTTCAGAAAGTCTAGGCTGCCTAAAATACCCAAGACGGCAGAGCACAGCAGCATCTTCCATCTATGAGAGTCAGTGGGATAAACAGTTACTTGAACCACACGAAGCATTGTCCTGTTGAATACTCAGTATGCTATGTCAAATCTTCATCCTTTCACGACCACACTCCCTCAAATTCCTAAACATTTTAACTTCACTGAGAAACAGGAAGAGAGAGCCTTCTTTTCATGAAGAAAGAGTGAACCCATTTGTTTGCATGCTATAGAACCTGACTATTGACTAAATTGAGGAGAACCTGGGAAGCAGGCACTACCTTCCGGCAGTTTATCCGAGCAGTAGCTGCCTCCTCCACCCCTAGAAGTACTCAGGCCCTTGGCTGCTTCACCTTCCAGCCAACGTCCAGACTGACACCCACTGGTGAGTTCAAAGGAGCGGGAGGCAGGTGCCAAGTTGATGGTAAAAGTGAAGGAATACTGAAAACTCGTGGCAGGAGGGGCTGACAAGACTTAGGGAGCAGTGATTGCTAACTTCAGAGAACTACTTTCCACCAAGTCTAGCCTGAAGTTTTCGTAACTGACTTCATGAAGATGGGGGGGGGGGGGCGGGTAAGATTGCATGAAGTCTGCAGAATGGCTTCAAGCCTTTATTGATGAGTCAGCAAGATGGCTCTTCCAGGAAAACTTCCTGCTGCCAAGCCTGAAGACTTGAGTTCCATCCCTGGGTCCCACACAGTAGGAGAAAACTGTCAAAAGTTGTCTTCTGGCATCCATACTATATATTAGGCCACAAATGGAATAGTTTGAGCATTCGTGCAAGTTAGTGCATATGCACACCACACACACACACACACACATGCACACACACACCACACACACACCACACACACATACACACCACACACACACCACACACACACCACACACACACACATACACACACACACCACCACACACACACACACACACACATGCACACACACACCAACACACACCACACACACACCACACACACATACACACCACACACACACCACACACACACCACACACACACACACATACACACACACACCACACACACACACACCACACCACACACGCACACACATGCACACACACACCACACACACACACACATACCACACACACACACCACACACACACACACATACCACACACACACACCACACACACACCACACACACACACATACACACACACACCACACACACACACACACACACACACACACCACACACACACACATACACACACACACCACACACACACACACACCACACACGCACACACATGCACACACACACACCACACACACACACCACACACACACATACCACACACACACACCACACACGCACACACACACCACACACACAAACACCATACACACACACACACACGCGTGCACACACACACATGCACACACACATACCATTATCCAATGCAGAGGTCATTTGATTGCAGAACATGGGTGTTCAATTCTATCAAAATCCTCCACAAATGAGGACAGCAGAGCACAAGGTCAAACCTAGATCTGAACTTACGCTGACGATATGAGGCAGGTTTCTAGCTCAAGTTACCTGGATAGAATACATGCCTGTAAAAGCTCTAGCTAGGCAGCCCTTCCAGAAAACTCTATCACAAGGCCTCCTTCTGAAAACAGTTTACAGTTTTGATTATTTTTCAATATGAAGAGCCCTTGTTCTCAGACCTAAAGTAAGATTTTCTTCCTACTTCTAGAAGGTAAAAAAGAGAGTGACCAAGGCAGCCTGATTCTTGTGTCTGTGTGTATGTCTCTGGCACAAGTGGGGTTCCTTCCCCTCACACATCTGACAGATGAGCCTCTCCTGCACATCAGGTCATTTGTGAGGTATGCCAATGGCATGCAGCAAATTAAAGAAATTCTACTTTATGACATCAAAATTAAGGAGCATTCCTAAAACAATTAAGAGAGAGAGAGAAAGAGAGAGATTAGAAAAGAAAAAGTTGAAATGTATCCAAAACAAATAAAAGAAAGAAAGGCTGGAGAAGGACACAAGAGTGTTCTGGGAACGGGGAAGTCAAGTGGCCAAAACCAAATATTCTTGGCTCTGGTAAAAACTTACTCTGTTCATTTACCCGGATGCCCCAAACAAAAGCAACTGCCCGTGTCTCTGTTTCAGTTTCCTGAATCTAGCTGGATCACCCACGGGCATCCATTGTCCCTGGCTCACAGAACAATGTCCACTACCATAAATCCATCCGTTCTGGTATACTTCCAAAGAGTTAGAAAAGAACACAAGACTGTCTGTCCACACCCACTGACTGAGCGCTGTGTGGCCATCATGGGCAGAGTGGCAGATAGGAGGAGGCAGCCAGTACCTCTGCACTAACACAGGCTCTCACAGGTCCAGAAACACGCTGCACAGCCTGTCGACGCACTGAGCTTGATGCTGGGTTTGTACCTGTGCCTCCTAACATCTGACACTGCTTGCAGACTCTGCAGTCACAAGATGGCTCTCAGAGCCCTTCCAGGACACTAACAAAATGCAAAACGCAGAGGCCAAAGCCATTAACTCTGGGGAAGCTGAGCTGTGTTTCTAGATCCCAGCAGCCAGGACCATCAGTCCCTTGCATCTTGGGCACGCCTCGGAGGATGGCAGCTGCTAACTTAGGGGGGGAAAAGTGCATAGTGGAGGAGGTAAGAGGATTATTTTTAAGAAAGAGCACAATCTAAGTTTTCTCTCCGCCACCCACTCCACGCCGCCTCCTCATCCCTTGTCTCCCCTCCCGCCTGTTCTTCCCGTGACTCCTGTCTCTTCCCAGCCTCGCTCTCCGCTCTCCGCGGTGCTCAGTGTGCCACAATTACACACAGGTTTCTTTCCCTCTATCCCTAGCTGGGACACCAGTTCTGACACCACATTGGGAACAGGAGTCATGTAAAGTCTTGGGGGCTGCTGAGCTTAGGGGTGGATCTGAAGCTAGCTGGCTTCTGTGATCCTCGCAGATACAAACATGTAAGGATCAAATGCATACTAACCTTGTAGACACCCTATCTTGATGCCAGAAGTGATGGAAAAGAGAAAAAAAACATCTCTAATCTAAGCTAAGTGAACACCTATCAACTATGTCATGTCCCTGACATGCCTAAATACTGAAAATTCTATGACGGAGTCTCTTTAGAACTTATTTTGAAGATGCACAGTTTTGTGCTTCCTGACAGTGACTTCTAAGCAGAGTTCCCTGACTTCTGTGTGCAACGGTGACCATCTTTAAGTGTACGTGATGAATATATGTGCCCTGTGGATCAATTTCTTCCATCACTTATGGCCAACAGGCAATACTACACATTTGAGAGTTGTCTACCCCAAAACAAAATGCCATTTTGGCAACAGCTGAAATAATTAGGCATTTTCCAAACTGGAACACTTAAAAATCAGTGTGAGATCTGACATGGCAGTGGAGGAAGGCAAGCCAGAGAAAGCCGGAGTGCTAGGATAGAACTCGAGAAAACCAGCTGGGTCTTCACTTAGAACGTGGTAAAGACTTAGAGCAATGAAAGTAATGCTTATGTTTTCCCTCCTTAGTAATTTAAACATCCCTCCTTCATCATTTAAATATTCACCAGTGAACCTGTATTAAATATCCTTCAGATCTGACACAGCTCTAAAGAGTCGTGGTAAATAAACAAGACACACCTCACCCTTGCTTACAACCAGGGAACTTAAGATCTAATATTCACACAAAACAAAATTGTAGGTGGGGAAAAAAAGAAAACTTGTTAGTTGAAAGATGTATCATGAAGGAAACAAGGAGGGGCAGAAGGACCTTAACACTGAGAAAGCATCGTGATAGGAAGGAAAAAAATAAAATAAAATAATAATAATAAAAAAACAAACAAAAAACCGAACTCTCTGAAAAGGCAGCATCTTAAGGGTGAAAGGTGAAAAAAGCCAAAAGCTCACGGAGATAAGAACCGGATGGCCATTCCAGGAAGCTGGCATGCACACACAAAGGCTCTGGAGTAAGAAATCACTTGGAAACAGGGAGCCACTGACATCAGCCTGACTAAAATAAGGTGAGTGAAGAGAGGAGGCTATAATGCAGGACTGAACGGATGCCGCATACCGAATGCACAGCACAGGTACTGTTTCAAGGTCAAGGGGAACCACCAGCACAAGTGGCATGTGCTTTGGCTTCGCCACAACCAACACTGCCTCTGAGTGGAGAAAGACTTCACTGCAAAGCAAGACGTGACAATGCCCTGGGCCAAAACAGTGCAGCCAAACTGAGAAGTGGACAGTCAGAGTTCAGATGGAGAGCCGACTGGAAGGCACTGCAGAACGGCCTGTGTGCAGGCAAAAAGCGGAGTAAGGCTTGGAGATGTCTCTCAAGTTACTATTAATCTGTGAGTTGCTTGGTTCTTTTCCTCAAAAAAAAAAAAAACCAAACAAACAAAAAACAAAAAAACCTGCTTGCAAAATTCCCAGCCAGCGTATGCAGGCATCTCACCTCAGGACACAAATGGTGTACAGATTTAAGGAATTCAGAAGGCTATATTTAAGACATAGACAGTCTTGAGAGAGAACAAGGGGACCGTGAGGTGGGAATTTCATAGATGTATTTTCTCATAAACATGTCTACACGTTGGTGCCTGCCTTTCTGTATTTGGATGTCCCCGGGCAGACTTTTAAAAGCTACACCAGGTAAGGCAATCCCCAGCCTACCTGCCTCCAAAGTGAGCAGCAGGAAAACTGACGGCAATTTCTAAGAAGACCTTCACATCGGAACTGGATGACTATGGCCAAAACTCTCCTGACCACCAGGAGGAAAAACGGGGGTTTAAAACGTCCTTCCACTAGAGCTTGTCTGACACACACAAGATCCTCAGCTCAATCCACAGCATCACATAAAACAAGCCTATAATCCCAGCTCCTCACCGGTGAGACGAGAGAATCAGCAGTTCAGGGTCATCTTTGGCTAAACAGGCAGCAAGTTCAAAGGCCAACCTGGGCTGAATGAGAACCTACAGTCACTGAACAATTGGTCCATAGCATGTCTTACACTTGCAGCACCTAGCTTACGACACAAAGCAGTATACCAGGAGGAGACTCCTGAGGTCCACTCCTGAAACAATCATATTGCTTATTTTGCATGCTATATTCAAACTGGTCCCCAAACGCCCCAGAGAGCAGCAAGCACTCCACACATACATTAACAACAAGGTCTGAGATGCCCATTCCTAATTACTTGAGTGTCCCTAGTACCACTTTGCATTTGCTTTCAAAAAAAAAAAAAAAAAAAAAAAGCAAGACATTATTATCACCTCTAAATGCTTGGCACCTTTTGTTCAGGTGAAACCTCTCCCTCCCGTTCTCCGGTCCTTCCTTCCCCCCCCTCCTTCTCCGTCTCTTTAAATATAGACAGTGATGACACATTATTACTTGAAGAATGAGAGATATCTTCAAAAGAGGGAGAAAAAAAAGAAGGGAAGGGGAGAGGGTAAGCGTTTGAGGAGAGTAGGGAGAGAAAAGGAATGGAAGGGAAAGGATGGAGGGGATGGAAGTGGACCTCTCACATATGACTCAGCAGAGGCTCTCTTTGATGCTGGCTAGTACCATGCCAAATAGACAATAAATATTGATAAACTATAGTAGCCTATTCAGAATGGGATATTATCTTTTTTTTTATTCAAGTGTGGTAGTAAACCTTTTTATATGGCTTTTCAAGGGAGATGGTTCACAAAAGGGTACTATCATTTTGGGGACATATCATGGAGAATCCTTTTAGAAAAAGTTTCCTAGCATTGCGATGAAAGAAACTTAGCTTTAGTTAACCTGACTCCACCTCCTCCTCCATCTCACACGAAACTCTACTCTTGTTTTCAGTTTAGAAGTCCATTTTCCAAGTTCCCCAATTCAGTGGCCCATCTGTGTCACTCCTCTTGGAGGCAGGGCGTGTCCAGCTCCCTAGCCACCTGCTTTCGTTCAGTACTGAGACGAGGAAAAGACTCACGTTGCTACGCTTCACGCCCTCTTGAATTTATGCTGTGAATTCACGTTTCAACAGCCCTGAGCTTCTTCACAATTTGGCCTGTCATCACCTGCCATGACTGAACTTGATCTCTCTCTGTGCCACCCATAATGCATTTATTGCAGGGTCTGGGGCTTTTGCCAAGGACGGAGAGTGTACAGAGCTCTGACAACATGGAAAGCTGTCACTAAGTCCTCTTCGGGATTCTTCCACAACTGGCGTGTGTTTTCTCCTGTACAGATTCATTCCAGCCATAAGGGTCTCCATATATCAGAGTCTCCCCACTCACAAAACACAGAACAGCATAAAGATATACCCAAGTCCACAAATCTATTTATGACTTGAGTCCCAGAGAGCCCTTTGACCTCCCTCCCATTTTTTCCATCTTAACATTTTATACAAGGCATGAAATCTATGATGCCAAACCCTTTGAGAGTTGGTGTCATCTCAGCACTCCTTTCTGCACTGTGCCATGCTTCTCTGATGCTCCATTTTAAATCACTGGTCTGGTCCAAAATCCAGTTAACGTCACCAATGACCAAGATATTGGGAGATGGACGTATACACACATACACTCGCAACTTACGCCTACAGTCTCCGTAGAACCTATTTTTAAGTAGAATCAATCCAAAGATCTCTGACTGTTGATGACTGCAGTTAAATAACGTTGTCTGTGAAACTGCACCCTAGCTCGCTTTTCAGGAGAAGAGCTGCCATCTGTGCCCACACTTCCTTCTTATCTTTCATCAACCAGAATCTTCCACACAAGCTCTTAGACCAGCTTGTCAGCACAATAAACATATATCCCGCGAACATTACCCATTAAACAGACCACCCAGGTATCCAGACTCTTTTTACACTGGCGGAGAGGGAGTAAGGCAGAGGAGCGGTGCTGAGCCGAGAATACTCACTGAGCGGCTTCAGGATGCTACTGCTGGATTCATCCGCATTTTCCACATCTGATTTGTCCAGAGTAGTTTCTCGGAGATTCTTTCTTTTTCCTTCTTTTCCTTGTGCCCGGCCTTTCTCTTATGGCGTCTCCTTCTCCGGTAGCTCTTGGGCACATGGACCCCAATGTAGATCGTGTGGGGACCTAAGAAAGGTAGACAAGTCAACGGTCATTTCAACCCATGATATCTCTACACTTAAGTTACACAGGAACCACAGGGCAGAGAAGTCCATGAGTGGGACTTATTACTCCATATTTAATTAACTCAAAAAAAAAAAGAGTTTGTAAAAAAAAAATTGAATTTCTTTTCAAATTTCACTCTGCTACAGTAGAATTCCATCCACAGGCTGATCTGTGAGGGTATCCCCACAGGATAAAGTTAGTACCTCAGGTTTATGAACCGTCAAAGAATAGCAAATGGAAATCAAGAATCAGATTCTGGTAACAGATCTGTCATTGACTATATAGCTTTCATTCTACGTCTCTTGTTTGTTTTTGTTTACTGAGACAGGGCCACGTGCAGCCTTGGCTGACCTTAACGTGGTGAGGAGAGCAGAGGATGATCTTGATCTTCTGACCCTGCTGCCTCCGTCTCCCAAGTTCTGGGAGTCCAGGCAAGCATCACTGTGCTTAGTTTCTTCTCTGCTCGAACCCAGGGATTCACATATGCCAAGCAAATGTCTACCCAATGAGCTCCACTGCCAGCCCCTTACCTCTCAGAGCCTTAGCCTCATCCTTCTGTACAGCGATGGGGGGTTTAAGTCGTAGCACCTAGAGGTCTGTTCTGATCTAGGTTTTTGAGATCTGTGATTCTATGACTATGAAGATGGGAGGAACATGCTGGGTTGCAAAAATAAAGATCAAAAGTTCAAAAAGTTATTCTGCTGGGGATAAGGTTTTTATCTAAACTGTTTTTTTTTAATCCAATCAGCAGAACAGAGATGGGAACTGGGGCCAAACTGGGAAAAATAACTTTCTCCGGGAGAAGATTTTAGAAGTCCGCAAATGTTCGCACTAGGAAAGCGCTAAAGGCGAATGTCAGCTCCCTGCGACCCCAAGTCTCTTTTCTCATTTCCAGAAGTTTCTAAAGCCTGGTTGTGGCATGATAAAAATAAGACCAACCCAGCAAAGTGACATGAGATGGATGCAGGAAAAAAAAAATCTAACTGCTTCCAGGCCTCCTTAGGGAAGGCACCTTGAAACTTACAAGATACCATTTTACAAAAATCTGGGTAAGATGGATGAAAAACCCAAGTTCCACATCTTTTTGGTTGTTGTTGTTTTTGTTTTTAATTGAAAGAAAAACCTTCACTTTCTCTTTACCTACTGCATAACTTTGAGTCTGGGAATCATCGTTTCGGAAGTAATTTGAACATTCTTTTATTGCAAATTAGATTAGGTTATCTCATCTAAGTGTTTCATTTTCCCATTTCTAGAATTATCCTTTTGATGTTACTTTACAGTTCCAGAGATAATATCACATACTGCCATTACCTCAATCACTGAGTATCAATTGTCATGAACTACTTTCCCTGGAACTCACCAGGCACCCTAAAAACACCATAATTCACAAGATTTTCCTTAAACTGACAGTATAAATGAATCATATGCTACTTCAAGAAAAAGACTCCAACTAGGGAAGAATGAACTCTTCGGGGTAGTGCATCATGGGAAACTGAAACTTGGAAGGGAGTTGGAGCCCCTCCAAATGAAGCAGGACCCTACCCCAGCACACAAAAAACAGCAACTTTGTGACTACAGAGCACAGTGTGAACAATCTCCCCACAGGACGTGTGCCAATGAGAACTGTATCATGTCTAACCATCTGCAAGCAAATTGTTCTCATGGGAAAGCTATAATTATACTGGGAAGTAGGAAATGTCTTAGAAACAATGTGAGTTAAGAAACGGTGTCAATTGTTCCTGTGCCTCCCTTACTAAGGGAAGCCATGCAGCTTCATCTCATCTCAGCAGTACCAGTCAGTGAGGTTTCGGAACCCTCCGCCCCTCTCATGCACGCACAACAGGCACACTCAATTGCACACTCACATGTACACACATTACACGAGGCACGCGCACGCACACACACACACAGAGGGGGGAGTTTCAAAATTCTAAAGTGTCACAGTAAATGTTTCCTGCACATTATAAAATAATAGTCACAGGAAGTGGTAATTATGTACAGTAATGCTGATGTGGGACAATAAGATTTACGTGTAAACTCAAGTCTGTGTAGTAACATTTGATCAAGTCATTTAAAAGAGACCATGTGAGCTGACAGTGATTTAAAGTTTACGTGTTGTGTGTGTGTTGGTGTGTGTGTGTGGTGTGTGTTGTGTGTTGTTACATATATATATATATATATATATATATTATATATATATATATATACATATTATGTATAGAGTATATTTTCAAACTTATGAAAAAGGCTACAGCGGTGCACATAACAAAGCCTTCAAGCTCTGCATGGGACGTGCCTTCATTGAGAGACCCTTAGTTGGATGGTCATAACTACAAATTGGTCCATTCTGCTCATTCTGGTGACGCACAGAATGTAGTACTACAGCACTGTCCTGGGGTTCATCCAGCTTCCCTGCATCCCTGCAACTCCTCCTCCCACCAGTTCCCTGCTCTGTCCACAGGTAGAAATGCCTTTGGATTTGATGCTGCACGTCAGAGCCTGTAGCACCTTTCGGCTGAGAAGAAGATACAGGGGCTCCTTTAGCGATATCCCCAACTTCAGACATTTACAAGCTTATTGAGTTATTAATCTGCAAACTGTAAAGTTCACTCTCGCAATCGTGTAATTCTGGATTTCATGTAGAGTTTGCACAACCATCACCATCGCTCAATGTTAGAACCTTTCTAGCAATCCATCCCACGCACTACACTCAGGCAATTTTATTGTACTCATGGTGATGACACCTATGGAGCCATGAGCCTCTAGTGTTCAACATTGTATGAGTTCTTACAATAGGTAAAATAGAATATTCCCACTGAGGAAGTGCTGTTTGCCAAGGAACGTCCAAGAAATAAAAGTCCCTGAGCTCAGCATCCCCTTCTTTTTCCTTCTCCTCTTATTCCTCCTCTTCCCTCTTCTTTTCTTCCTCCCTCTCTCTCTCCCTCCTCCTTCCCATCCTCTTTCTCTTTTCCTCTTCCTCTCACATCTACTGCACCTAAATCTTCCCCTTGGCCTTGTGTAAGTTTACACAAAAAAAAAAGGAAATGTAAATCTGGGTGATGTGGACCATTGGGACCTTATTACTTTAAATACTTATACTCTGTCTCCTTTCCTTCTTCCATTTGCCTATATAAAGAGGCAAACAGAACAGCTTTGTGTGGGCAGGACCTGGGCATAGATGGGCAAGCTTTCACACAGGGCTGACCAAATATGTAATTAGCTAGATAGCCAAGTAACAAAACACCAATAGTAACATGAGCCAAGATGGAAGTGCTCTCACAGGCCCCACAAAACTCCTATCATCCTGACCAGCAGGAGTGATATGGCTGCTGGAAAGAGCCTATTGTTGTGGTAAGAATATCACAGGGTGGATCTCAGTGTTTACTTTCATTAAAATATGCTTTATCACTTTCAGAGATATGTCATGGAAGATTAATGTGAGCTCTCCGGCAGAGCTACAAAATGTTGATGGTGCAGCTACTGTTCTGTGTAAAGAAGTAGAAGGGATGAGAAGAGAAGAGGAGAGCAGAAAGGAAAGGGAAGGAAAAGAGAAAGGAAGGAAGGAGAGAGAGAGAGAAGGAGAGGAGAACGAAGGAAGGAAAGAGGGGAAAGGAGAGGAGAAGAGAGATAGGGAGAAAGGAAAGAACAGAATTAGGAGGAAGGGGGGAGAAAGGAAGGAGGGGGGGAGGAGACGAGCGAGGAAGGGAAGGAGAGAAGAAAGAAGGAACACATATGGGATAGGAAGAGAGAGGGAGGAGAAGAGAAGGAGGAGAATGGAAACAAGCTTCCCAACCCAGGAGTTTACCAAAGCTGTATGATGCTCAAAAAATGGGGGTCGTTACTAATTTATTATAAGAAAATGTTAGGCTCAGAAAACTCTTATATCATTTCATGAAAATTGCTTCTAAGAAGGATGGGAAAATGAAGAAATAAAAACTTCTTTAAATATTTAACTTTTTAAATTTTAAACTTAAAGTTAAATTCGGGAGAAGATACAAACTGTCGAATATATTAAAAGGGCAAGCTTACATGCATGCTAGTCCGGACCCAATAGAGCTGAAGTGTTCGGTGCTACGTTTGACAGTGTTCATTTAGTATGTATTCATAGCGCATCATGTGGCAGGGACATCATGTGTTCAAATAAATACCTACATGCCTGTCTCTGAAGATGGTGGGAGTTCCCAGCATATTCCAAGTATCTCAAGAATACTTCACAATCCACACTACAGCCAGGACTTCTGGGAAGACAACACGGCTCTGCTAGCTATCTCGGATGTCAGAATCATCACTACTGAGTCTTGTTTCCCCCTGTCTTCACTGTCCTGCCCTAGTAGCAAACAGGATGCTCCTCCATGCAGCAGCCACCCACTGCTCAATTCTCAAGAAAAGGCTAACCTAACTGGAAACTTCTGATTATCGCTGTAATGTTTTCAATGAGAAAAACAGTCTACCCTGAAACTTAGCAACTCTGTAGTCATTTAAGTAAGATGCTTTTGCAGATACTACTGCCTCAGGATGATCAGAAGTTGGAAAGACTCAACGATAACTAAGCCAGAAAATAAAATATTCACCAGCCCAAATGAAAATGTCTGTGGTTGGTTTGTGGTTAGCAACCTATGTCTCTGTAGGCAGGACGGAACTATGAGCTCCTGCCTGGAAGCATGGTGCAATGTATATGTGTAGACACAGCAGCCATGTGCCAAGAGCTTCTAAGCATGTTCATTGCTGCTGTGGCACTTCTCTGGCACACGTGATCCTGCTATTAATTTCAGATCACATGAAGAAACCAGTTTGAAAAGTCGGGGATGCTGAAACCAATGAACGAATGCCTTGTTCAGAGCATCCCATCCCTACGGGAGAAATACTGCCCAGATACCAATGTGAGCACAAGCTGAGTACCAGCTCTAAGGGAATTTTTTAAAAAATACACTTTACAGTGTTAAGAAGATGGCTTGACTGGTAAGATGTGGTGGCTACATATGCCTAAACCACCTACTGGGGAGCGTAAGGATGGAAACAGTGGTTATGGCGACTGATGGCCAGCCAGACTAGCTAAAAACTATCAAGGTTCAGTAAGAGGCCATGTCTCAAAGAATGCAGTAGGGGGGGACAGCAAACATCTTCCTCTGGGTGCACACACATACACACACACACACACACACACACACACACACACGCCCAAGTAAAACACACATGTATTCTATAAACCACATAACTAGTTAAGTTTCCCTCCTCGTGTTGATGGCAAGAAAGAAACAACTACAAGACCATCCCATATGAGTGCAGCAGCCCATAGAATGCATTGGATACATTGCCCTCCCCTCCCATTTCACAACTGTTTGGGGTCTTGTTGCTGTTGTTGTTTGTTGTCATTGTTGTTGTTGTAGTTTTTCAGGGTTTTTTTTTTTTTTTTTCACTTTATCCTGAGCTGTTTTGGAAGAAGGTAGTATATATGGTTTTTTTATCTGCTAGCTCATGGATCGCCAAAGGACAGATAAACTCTTCCCCGGAGATGTGCCTTTTCCTACCTGCAGTCACTCCTCCAGCCTCCCACACACATCTCTAATTAAAGGTACGCTCTGGCGGCACTTCTTATTCTCCATTGTTGATGTTTCTACCATCAAGCGAATTTCCGTTCTCTCCAATTTAAAGCAAAGACTCTGCAACCCAAACACTTCATACCCTTCCCTCGGAACTGATAAGCAAATTCCCAAAACATTTAAGTCCTGATCTTGCATAACCTGCTGCATGTCGAGATGCTTAGAACCAATTGGTAGCTGTCACCAAAGGGGATAGAAGGAGGCAAAACTGAAGATTCACTGGTTTGTTTTTAAATCTTTAAAGTAACGTGTAGGAGAGAAGGCAAAGATCCTGGATGGGTGTTCAATTAGAGAGAGAGAGAGAGAGAGAGAGAGAGAGAGAGAGAGAGAGAGATTAACATCATAATATCAAGTACAGGTACCGTGGAGGTATTTCATAAATTCATACAAATAAATTGTTGGTTTACCCTACACAAGTCCAAAAGAATCTCCATAGTCAGCTATGATAAGAGATAACAACATTGATAATTTACTGGGCATAAATACCAGCTCATGAAGAGAAAATCATTTTCAGAAGCCAGATATAATTTTGTAGTTACCAGGGGGTAAGCCAGACCTTTATGTTTGAAAGAGGGCCTAGACTTCAAACACATGACTTCTTGGGACAAGAGTGCTTTCTATTTTTATATTTTGGAAAGGGGTGATTTTTTTCACACGGGAAAAATAGTGCAAATCTTTATTAACAGATAATTATATATCACATATAAATTATTTATAGATAACTTTGAAATACTGGTGAGTAATTTATTTTAATATTAGCACTACCAATTAATTACGCTAAGAATCGAGCATACAAGTAAATACATAGAAATAAGTTTGTTTGGTTTTAAGAGGGGATGGGTCTGGGGAGATCTCACAGTAGATAAAAGCACTTGTTATACAAGCTTGAGGATCAAGGTTCAAATCCCAGGAGCTGAGGTAAAAGCCAGACAAATAAGCTGAGCACCTAGAATGTCAGCACTCCTGTGAGGAGGAAGGAGACCAAGCCAAGAGAATCCTCCAGAAGCTCATAGGCCAGCTAGCTGACCTAAATGACAGAAACAGAAGAGGCCCTGCCTCAGACAAAGCAGAAGGCACCACCACACACATATACTTTCACACACATATGTGCATGCACATGCACGCACACACGCTCACACACTCACACTCTCATACAGAAAAAGGGAGAAATATCTTTCTTGTCCTGAACTGCCTGGGATTCCCAGTAATCTTAAGCCCATCTGACATCCCTTAACGGGGTTAATAAGAAATCTCAATTTGTCATCATTGTGATCATTGAGGACAATGATGCTGAAGTGCCTCCGGTTGGAGAGGAGTCTCCAAAGTAGAGTTAGTGCTGAGCTAGCATACTATGTTCTGTCTTCATCCGCAGATTAAAAACAGCACCGCATTTAGAAATCTAGACATAATTTTCATGAGCAATCTTAATGAACAACTGTCTCCCACTCTATCTTGTACACAAAGATGCTCCAGAAGTGTGGATGGTATTCTTCTCTTTCCAAAGGGAAAAGTCAAAGCTATGTTTTTCCTTATCCCACCCACCTGGAGCCCTGATAATATCATGTGAACTCCCTTTGTTCTTAAGAGCACTCACTCTGAGCAGGGCAAAAGAGGCAACTCAGACCTAGCCCTAACCTGTCCCTATACTGTCTCTTTAAAACCACTGAAGAGAATGCAGTGGGTCAACAGAGGCAACACTTTCCATAATTCTATCCTCCCTCACCCTGCCCAGAAGCAAGTGCCTGGCAACCTTCACCCAGCTCTGAGCACAGCTTCCCCAGTGTTCACACAAATGAGTGCCAACCCCCCGGGAGCCAGGTCTGCCAGGCCTTTCACTTGACTGAGGAGAGTTGAATAGACTCAAAAGATCCGGGAAGGCTGGCACTACCCAGTCAGAACTCCTCCACTCATCTCGACAGCTCAACCGCCCCTGAATTTTAATGTGCAGTCTATATGCGGTCGCACTGAACCTACCTAGAAGCAAACACAGAGACCTAACTGCTTTTTATTTCTCTTGCAGTCACCATGTACACCACTGCATGGGAAACAGAATTGGATGACTCAAAACAATAGCTAATCCAACAGTCATTGATAATTGGATTTGCAATGGCAGCCAGAGAGGCAGCCAGAGAGACACACATAAATGCTCACATTCATACCCTCATTCCAAATACACTGTCCAGCCCTGACCCTGCTACGGCTTCTCTGTCTGCAGTGGCTTAACTGTGGATGGGCAATAGAAAGACTAGTATTTGGTTCTAGAGGTAGATAACCCACATTATAGTCTATGTATTCATGGCTAATCACAAATGAAATATCTCAAATGGCTATACCTGATGTTCTTGCCTACCATTCTGTGTGTAGGTGAGATGCAAGGAATGCCACGGGACTATCACAACCGCCGAGAACTAGAGAAAATGCCACAAGAGTCACATTACCCTAAATAAGACCACCTCCCAAATCTTTATGATCATGGCTTTCCATATGCACCCAAACAAGAAAGCTACTACCTTCACCTCAGCCACAGACATACCTTGAGAGCCAGGGTCCACTAACATTACTTTTATTTGGTGGTTCCCTTTCCAGTAAGCCTGCTGAAACCAAAGAGCCAATTTAACATGTACAGAGACGGGCAGCACTCTAGGCTCCCCAGGCTATAGAAGCACCCTCTCCTGTTCCCATGACTACTATGCTGTGTCCATCATCAGTCCTCCCATCTAACATTATCTAGAAAACACACTTTAAAAAAAATGATGATGAACCCATTAAATTAGCAATTACCTAAGGGAAACAAGGTCTGTGTATCTCTGGATATGCTTCTGTCACAAAATGATGAATTTAGATCCACAACCCTTAGTCCCATAAGCTGCAGCAGAATATGAAAATGTTCTGAGTGGGATGTGCATCCTCCTCTCAAGAGGTTCACCACGGGTGAGCCCACCCAGGCTGATGAAGTCTTTCTCTCTCATCTGTCTAAAAGCCTTTCCCACACCTTCACTCTCCCTTCAGATACCACTTTTTACTCTTCCAGATGCCTTTTCTAGCTCTCATCCATCTCCATCTACATGTCTCTTCCCTCCAGAGAGAACAAGCACAGCATACTCTCTGGGAACACGCGCTGGTCAGGAAAGGCATTCCCTTGGTTACTCCAGTGACTGCCCAATCCCTTCCACTCTGTCCAGGCTCATCTAGGTGAGAATATTAAGCTCGATCTTTTGTGAGACCCCCTTCTAGTTATGCAAATTCTATACAATTCCAAGCATTTAAAATAGTCATATACAACTGAACACATAGAAGGGAGAACTAGCAGCTTTGCACCAATGCCTTACAGCAGAGGTTCTCAACCTTCCTAATGCATTGACCCTTTAATACAGTTAGTTCCTCATGCCGTGGTGACCCACAACCATAACATTATTTCATTGCTACTGCATAACTGTAGCTTTGCCACTGCTCTGAGTTGCAATGTAAATATCTAATATGCAGGATATCTGCCTAGGTCTTTCAAGTTTCTACCTTAAATAGCATCACCATGCCTGTGGCTGAGGGTAGCCATCACTAGGACTTCCAAGTTACTTTCTTCCTCCCTGTTCCTTCTTCTTGGTTGCATCTCATACAGCCAACTGCTTATGTCACAGTTCTACATGGATGGCTAACGGGTATCAAATAGATTCAAACAGTTGAGTTTCTATCATAGTCACCACTTTACCCTAGTTTTAACTGTCTTACAAAATGACAAATGATCCCCCAGGTGGCTCATAGCAAAAATCCAGTCAATAGCAGTCACTCATCTAGCTGTAAATCCTGGGGGTTCAACCCATACCTGTCCAGCTCTTTTGTCCCCAGTTGGCTAACACATCTCCCATTTGATCAGACTCTCTGCTTTTATTACTGCCCTCCTGGAGAATTCTTTTCATCCAGCAGCCAAAAGGAACCTTTCTTGCAAAATGTCACTTGTCACCTCCTTGCTTAAAACCCTTTACATATGCTTTGAACATGCTCAACACAATTCCAAATCTTCAACAGAATTAAAGGTCAAAAAAAAAAAAAACAAAACAAAACAGAGTTGGTGGGTCACACCTATAATCCCAGCACCTCAAGAAACTGAGGTAGGAAAACCGCCATGACTTTGAGGCCAGCTTATGTTACATAATGAATTCCAGCCCACCCTGGGCTACAGTGTGGGACTCTTGGCTTCAATAACTAGGTAAGAGCTGAGGAGAGGACTCAGTGGTAGAAATGCTTGCTGTGTAAACATGGGGACCTAAGCTCAGATCCCCAACACTCAAGGAAAAATCCAGGCTCTAGGGGCAGGAGAAACAAAGACAAATATTCCCAAACCACCTGGGCCAGCCAGACTAGCCAAATGGTGATTTACATATTAAGTGAGAGACCCTGTCTCAAAAAAAAAAATGTAGAGGGACTGGAGAAATGGCTCAGTGGATAAGAGCACTGACTGCTCTTCCAGAGGTCCTGAGTTCAATTCCCAGCAACCACATGGTGGCTCACAACCATCTGTAATGGGATCTGATGCCCTCTTCTGGTGTGTCTGAAGACAGCAACCATGTACTCACATGCATAAAATAAATACATCTTTTTTAAAAAATAATAATGTAGAGAGCAAGAGAGAAAGACAACTAACCTCAAACTCTATCTTACACACACCCACATGCACACACATATGTGTAAAGAACATGTACATAAACATGAATATGTCCAGACCAAAACATCATACAATAAATAAATAAATGCAACAAATTATCTGGGTCCCACCTACTTCAGGCCACTGTCTGTCTGGTCCATGATTTGGCATATTAACCTACTTTCTGTTTCTTCAACTCACTTCTACTCTAAGTCTACAGACATGCCTGCCCAGGATTCCCCTCTCCTCCTTCCTCTAGCCAATTCCCCTCCATCCTTTAGGTCACAGTATTATCCTATGAGATATATTCCCTGGGTTCTCACGGGAACTCACCCACATATATAGTACAGTCTCCTGTATTGATTATATCAATAAAGTTGTGCTCTTAAATCATGTCTACTTCATTTGGCTGAAGAGAATCTACATTCTGGTAGGAATGTTTTCACATTCAAAGGGACAGCGGTTATACATGCAACTGCTCTTGCCATTTTAGTAGGCTGAAGGAGTGGAAGCATCATCCTTCAATTACAACTAAGAAGGGTTGGTTAATATGGGTTTTAATCAACTAACCTATTGAAATCTAGATAATCAGTATTTCGACTTCAGTCTGGGGGTGTTCTGCAGTCATAGCAACCACTGGCAAGATTGTGTTGAGCAGAAAGATAAATTTCACACAAGGATTACATCTGCAGGAGGTAATACCTTAAAATTATAAGGTTCATCTTCAAGATTTCAGATGTCACTGCTTATATTTTTAGCAAACCCAGGGGACAGGGTTATAAATTATATATATATATATATATATATATATATATATATATATATATCCACAGAAGGCCAGGATGAAACTTCATGGTAGAACGCTTTCCAAGCATGAGTGGATACCAGAAAACCAGGTACTAGGTACCAGAAAAACAGATAAACAACAGGGAAAAAATTGCAGAAGTTGCAAATGAAGTAATTCACAATAGTTTGCTATGAATAGCGAAGTATTTGGGGGTATTAGCCAAGAATCTGTGAAGCATTGCTGATAAAAGGAGGAGGAAATCAGCCATTAGCTGTAGTGATGTTTGCCTGTGTCACCTAGAAAGACAGTGCAGAGCCAAGAACAGAAACAGGTCCAGAGACTCCTGCTATACTACCATGTCCACCGAACAACAGCACAGACTGAATCAAAGCAAGTAAAACCCTGAACAGTCAGATACTGATTGAATTGGCCAAACACACGAATCTACTGGATTCAATTAAAGCCTTCACTGGACGCCAAAGACACTGCCCTGATTTTGCAGTACAAATAGAATTCTTAGTGAAAATGTAATAGCCAGCCAAGGGCTTGGGTGATGACTTCAACAACCTACAAATACGTAATTGTGATCCTCTGCAAGAGATTTATTGGCTAATATTACCAAATTTTAACCCTTATTTCTATTTCCAGACGTTTCAGCCTGCTTAAAAAAAAATACTGTGCATTCAACCTTGAAAATATTCAGTAAATATCTCGTGGAGTTCTTTCGAAATCAACGGAGTCTAAAGGTGAACCCAATGAATATCTTAGGACAGCTGTCTTCTCATTCCAACCTCTGTGAAAGGTAAAAGCAATTACCAGACTTAAAAGCCTTCTCGCTATTCAGAGATGGGAATTATTTAAGTCACCCATACAGCTGACTCAGTGGATGTCACTCACCACCCTCACCCCCTTTGCCTCTCATCCCACCTGGCAATCAGTAGTGTCGAGATGCACTGTGCAGAACCTCCCATGAACCCCTGTCATGGCAGCCTCCTGCCTCAGTCCTTTTGGAATTAGCCAAAGAGTAAAGTGAAATGGAAACACTATCAACTGATCTTTATTCCAGCCTCGTTCTGCTCATACTCACCAGGCCCCACTTTGAATTCTCCCAAAATTAAAATTTTTGCAATGATTAAAAAAAAAACAGAGAAGTATTTAGATCAGGCTAGAATACATAGTACCTCTACAGTGTTGCATAACCTCATTTAATTGCCACCTAAATTATATAATAGCCCATAGGACCCAGAATCATTCTAGCCTGTGCGGGGGGGGAGGGGATGAGTTGTGAGTGTTCATATACTATACTCATATGGAGCACTCACAGATCCTTCTCACTACCGGAAGACAACACACTAGAACACATCTATATTCCATGGAAAACACTGCAGGCTTTAATTGACAATAGGCAAGCAGTTTACCCCGGGTACATATATGATTTAATATGACTCTTCTTAGAAAATGAGACAATTTAATAACCTAAAGGGCAAGGTATATCAGCAGTCTAATTACGAACATTAAGTCTTATATCCAGAACTTAAAAGGAAACAGAAAAGAGTCCAAAGAGAAATGGATGCTATTCCTTAGGGAAATTCACTTGGCCACTCTGTCTTGACCTCTCCAATAGAGAAAGCAGTGAGGAGAGCCAGCTAAGAGGCTGAGTACTGGGAGGGAGGAACGAGAAAGCAAACAGATGCTGCAGACAATTAAAATCTTCAGAATGATGTGTAAGGCCTCGCCACCCTGTACACACTCAATCTAATCTACAACTTTTAGAAAAGATAATAATCTACACGTGTGCTTGTGTGTGTGTGTGTGTGTGAGAGAGAGAGAGAGAGAGAGAGAGAGAGAGAGAGAGAGAGAGAGAGAGAGAGAGAGAGAGAGAGAGAGAGAGAGAGAGAGAGAGAGAGAATGAATATGCAGGTGTCCTTATATCACAGCACATATTTGGAGGTCAGACGACAATATCAAATATCAGTTCGCATCTTCTACCTTGCTTGGGACAGGGTCTCTTTACCATTTGCCACTGTGTGAGCCAGGATAGCTATGAGTTTCTTAAGATAACCATGATTCCACTTCCTGATTCACCAAAGCACTCAGGCATTACAGACACTCATCACCCCAGCCCAGGATTCTGAGGCGTCAGACCCAGGCCCTCGCAACTCTCCATTCTAAGTGGCTTCCTTCACTGATGCAAGAATTCCATAACAGGATTCAGTTTGGTTTTTTTATTTATTCAGTCTTGTTGAATCAGTTTATCTAACTAATGCTTACCCACTCTACTGGAATAGCACACGAATAAGACAACCAGTAGATTCTCCCAATGTAAATATAAGACAACATTGCACTAACCGACCAGATAAGAAACTTCATCTAAGGCAAAATTGTCCCCAGAGTGTCATTTCAGAATCCTTGCAAAACACAAAGTACCAAGTTCAATTTGTTGAGGCTTATCGCCATAAAAGAAGGTCAACAATTAGATCAGGAAATGGCTTCAAGGGGGGTGAGTCCTTAGCGTATTACCAGGGAAATCTCAACAGAGGAAAACTGTGGGAAGGTATAACACCTGTTTCCTGTTTCAAAAACCTAGGAAACCTCACCAGATTTCCTTGCTGAGGACAAAATCTAAGGATAAAGATTTCTCTTCTCTAACAGCAAGAGGTGCCCAGCAGCCATGGCGATAAGAGCTGCAGGCTTTAGGACCTCAGGGGAGTGGTTAGCTGAGACCAAAGGAAAAAGACCTACAGGGATTTGGAAAGACCTACAGCAGCCCATCTGCTGAGGGAGGGTAGGGCCAAGCTACTAGTCAAGAAGGAACTTTTTAAACTCTTTAAAGTTTTCCAATGTGGGGATACATTGTTTCAGCTAAGAAGGCTCTCCTTCGGCAGTGTTTGCCCAAGCATTCCCTCTGTCCACAGTTTCTGAGCAGTTCAAATGGACAGCACAGTGCAACCGGACACTTGGGTCCAGAGCTCAGAATAGCCCCAGCCCTGACCTGGCCCCTCCCTTCCCATCTGATAGGTTTTCATTCCCTCCTTCTCTGCAATTACCGTTCTGACCACTATAATTATTAGCAAATGTTTCCCAGGCCAGGCTCCGCCTTTTTTCTTTAGAACACTACCTTCCTCCAACACACATGAACAACGCACCACAGTATCCTCTACTGAAAACCAGCTTAAGTCATTATGATTTCATGTCTGTAAAATGTTAAGGTCCTGACCTCCAAGAAGCCAAAGGCCCCCATTTCATCATTTTAGTCTCTGTTTTCAAAACATAGAACAGAACAATAAGACGGATTTGGAAAGAGGAGCTTTAGTGGCTACTTCTTCTTATCACTCCATACATATATGCAAGATAAAACTGAAAATGATCCATGTAAAATTAAACAGGACACCAAGGATAAATTACAAACCATATCATATACCACTTGACTTTATGGGCTAAGAACAAAATACTAACAAAAAGTATAAGCAGAGATATGAGAGTTATATAATTTTGCATATGCTTCATTTAGTTCATATTATATATTGATGAACACATCTTTTGTTTTAACAAATATTTGGTAATTGGGCACTCAGTCACAAATACTGCCCTACACTTCCAAAATGAATTTCTCTGAAAGCCCTCATGATAAATTCCAAAATTTGAAACAGAACTCTCTTAATGACCATTGGGGATACTGAGGTTTTTAGGATTATTTCTGTCTTTAACAAGAGGGAAGGCACTTTCCGTGGGGCTCAGCTTTGAAATGGAGGGAAACTACCACACATACCCTAACAGCTTTGAAAGGGCACCGAGCAAGCCTCAGAAACAGACATTTCACACCACATTGTCCTGCTGTTATTTATGTGTCCTGAGTTGCTAGTTGGACTCAAAGTTAAGGAGAGGCCCCTCCTCTTGAAGTGAGCACTGCCAAGGCCGCTGGGGAGTTACCTAGCCCAGCCAAGCCAAGGCCTTATCTCAGAGGATAAGGTGGAGTTTGCTCTTTTTCCCCTATTGCAAAATATGAGAATATTAAGTAATCTGTTTATATCACACAGATCCAAAATTGAAGCTGACTCTTTTGAGACAGGGTCTTCAGGCTGCCCTTGAACTCATGACCCTCTTGCCTCCACTTCTCAAGCACTGGGTGTACAGACACATACCACGCTGCCCATCTTCAAGCTGATGGGTTTTTTTTAATCTACACAATTTCCTCCAATCTTGGGGTGGGTGGGGGGAAGGTATCTCAAGTGTGGCTTGACCAGCAAAGCCTGGAAATTTCCCCTGTCTATGCTCGAAATCAAACCCAAGCCATTGCTCCCCGTGGCCCGGATTGTTCTGGCAGCACCAATTTACCATCCACTGGCCAGTTCTGTATAGCAGGGCCCAAGACTAAGCTTAGGTTTTTCCATTCAGAGAAGATATTTGTGTCCGAACCACAGAACTCTTTCTCCAAGTTGATACACTTGGCGCTGGATGTTAACTGCGAAGCCACACACAGAAGAAGGTGACCTGTGAAAGAACGGATCTGAAAGCTTCCATTTGTTTTTCCAGATCAAAATTGGCACTTGGCTTTCTTTTCAGAATTGCTGTATCTAAGCCATTAACACATGAGGGAAGATTTATGAAAACACAGTTTAAGTCTTCAAATATATGCGGCATAGATAAGTTCATTATTTCAACAAAAGATGACTGCTCTCCTGACTCACTCTGTTCTCCAGGAGTTTTTCAGCTGACGGCTCTCAGTTGAGATGTTTAGGAGGTGGATTAAGTGTTATGCCGCCCACTGAGACTGAAGGTCAACAGGGTGAACTGGGAGCATGGTCTGAAGTCTCAGCTTCTCCAGCCCCAGAGCACTGTTTGAAGAAGCCAGGCGAGCTTCAAAAAGCAGGCCTCGGTGAACTGAATCCAGGCATTCCCACCTCAGGGATTCTAGGAAATATTTTCCCTGTATGAACATGTCAAGCCAACTATAGGTCCTGACCTCAGTTACTGAAACTTATGGAAATTACTGAAAAGCAAAGTTTTTAGCTTAAGTTTTTGCAAGGTGTGTTATAATATGCTTGAATCGTGGTCATCTTAGAAGGAAAATGAATTCTGGGGCCAAAGGAAACATAACTGATAATTTACAGGAAGTTGCTCAGCTCATTGTCCTTTGAACTCTCTATCCTTAAGCCACAGTATTAACCTGTGCCTAAGTGTGCCAAAAATTCAGCTATTCGGGAAGTAACATGTTGTTCCCGGCATCGGTGATGCCATTTTTATGAAATTACAAATAACACAATACACCCATAACCTCGAGAAACACAGCCCCACTTAAAAGTCCATCCTTGTCAGTCATCATGACGACAACCATCCATTTCCTCATTCATCACAGGACCCATGCATGTGCCACCAAACCTTGATCCATCTCAACTTCTTGGTACCCTCACCCAGAGCTAATGTTATGTTTCAATCCTGCCAACTTTATCTGATAAAAACAGCTGAGGGGTAAGGGGTGGGGGGGTAGGCAAGTAGAAGGGGGTTAAAAGAGAAAGAACCAGTTCATAACTTCCAACTTGTCTACTGGAGGAGCGTCCCCACATTGGAAGTCTACACCAAGTCCACCATAAGCAACTCTCATGTTAAAAGTCCTCAACAAGAGACAACATGACATGGCTTGATATAAATGGGATCAGACCAGGCACCAGCCAGCAACATGAATGAACAACTCTAATGTGGTGTCGTCCTGTGAATGGGAAAAAACAAGCTTCGTTGCCACTAAAACCAACACGTTTCTGGCACTGAATGGCTGCTTCTATAACCTCTGGTTGCCTTTTTCACTTCTCTCCCAAAGAAAACTGGCTACAGAGTCATGTGCTATTTATGTTATGATGTATTCTGTGATCGATAGATTAATTTTCTGCTTGAAAATCAAGGGAAATAATTCAGGAAATACAGTTCTTTGCCAAAGCTTTAAGAACCGGAGTACGGTCGCCCACTTCGGCACTGTGCTGTTGATTTGAAGCACCCTCAGGAGTCTAGATTTACATCTCCTGAGAACTCAGCTAGGGCCCTGTTCTCAAGGAGACTGTGTGCACATTCCCACTCCCAAGGATTTTCACCCTCATTGTTCTAAGACCGTGGAGTTTTCACCCAGGCCTGCACTACTTCTTTTGCTCTGACTTGGTGAATGTATCTCCTCCTTTACAGTCGGGGACAATGACTGCAACGAAGTTTCAGCAGTGAAGAAAAGTTTTACTCTTTTGCCTTCTGCAACGTGACGTTTTTCCCGTAGTCGTGTTGTAACAACTGAAGGGAACCCATAAAAGTATACAAGAGAAAATACTGTAGTTTCCATTTTTCTAAGAAACTTAGGCGTCGAATTCTTGTTAGTCTGTTTCAAGGCTTTAGTGTGGGAGGCCAGGGGGTGGGGCAGAGGGGTCACAATCATCCATGCCACAGGGCAGAAGAAACTCACTAAGGAAACATGAGAAACAGCATAACCACCATCCTGGGGTTGTTCCTGGGAGCACAGGGGCACAGAAATCCTCGACCCGGTGCTCCATCTGCTTGAAGAACCACTCTGGAACATGCAATATCCACTTTCCTCTTCCCAACCTCATTGTCCTCTGCACCAAGGTTTAAAAAGGCACGAAATGCTAACCATGAGGACCTGTCACTCCACAGCCCCCAAAACACAGAGCTCCTCTCAAGTGACACTTACAGGAGGAGCTGATCACATCGTTCATCTGTGGGTTCCATTGGATGCTATCTATAGCCCTGATACTAAATACCAATAATAGAATGCTATCTATAACCCTCATACTAAAATTCAATAGTAGAACATGTTTGCGATGCCTTCACATCGTTACCTCAGACGAAACCCTGCCTTCTCACTACCAACCAAGTGGTAAGTTCTCCCCCAACGTTATTGATAAGTCAGGAGGTGAGTGGAGGGGGTGCGTGCTCAAGTATATCAGCACCAGATAAAATGGAACTCTTCTCCGGTTTTAGCAGGCACTGGAAAGAAACATTAGCTAAAGAGGTTCTGAGGAATTTTTCAGATCAAAAATCCTCGCCTGTGGTTTTCTTAACTAAGGCTCATCCATGACAACCGTTCTCAACCCTCAGCTTAGACCTGTTTCCCTACAACAGTGAATATTGTTCTCTCCCCCAGCAACATCTGTTTCTCTCCTCTGTAAGCTACCAGAAAAGAATAGTAGAACGTGCTAACAGTCATATTTCTATATTTCTGGTGGCTTCCTGGAATTACCTAGTAAAACATTCATCTCTGATGGGGACGCAAAGCTGACATCAGCACCTGCTTTAAAATAACACTTTAAAAAAAAATGTAACAGGTAAGACCCTGCCTTGTTTCAAACCTCAGGGTCCGATGAAGTTCCTAAAATCACTTCCTGTATTGAAGCAAAAGGTAGAGAGTAAGGAGACCCCACAAGCAGGACTTGGTGTTTAAAAATACAGGATGCACGAACTGTATGACTGTCACGATCTACAGAGACATGGACACGAACACACACTTTCCCAGACCCACAGGGCTCACCTTCTACTTCTTCTTCATCACACACATGTTTAAGGAAGGAAGCCCCTCTGTCCAGGACAGCTTCATCCTCCATCCTATAGTAATAGAAAAGAAAAAAAGAACGCTCAGACCTCTCCTGAAGTGAGCCACTTGAAGCAGCCCAGCTTCTGGGCAGGTTAACCTGCAGGCTGTTGTTCATGATTGCAGCAGGGCAGAGTCCCTCTCCTCTTCCTTTGGTGGCTGTCACTCCTTCACGCAGCTCTTCTCATCTGGTGCTGGAGAATGTGCTGGCCCCACATAGTTCAGTTCTAACCTTGAGAGGGTAGCCACATGGATAGGGAACAGAAAATAATCCCAATCTTTGTAGGCTGGATGTAGAGGGGGAATTCTCCCTCTGGGGAGTTGCAGAAGGGAGAAATAGAGATGAAAGCAAAAGGAAAAAAAAAATACCAAGAGAGGAAGTTTGGTGTGTCTGGAGTGCTCGTGATAGTCGTTTGTGGAAATCCAGTTTCTGTGCTTAGCTCTTTAAACACCCACTGCACAAAATGTATACCCTCATCGGAGCACACGCACACCCACTCACACACAGCGCGACAGGGAGTTAGTCTAATGCACAGTAGGAACCTAGCTTGCAGCCAGCCTCTTAACACCAGCCCAGTATTCTGTGTTGAGTGGCAAGCGTTGAGTCACATGTTGGCCTTACGGAAATCTGACATCTGAGGATTATCCCGCACCAGGCTTCAGCAATAGACACCTATACACGCCACCCAGTCCATTCATTTCCACACTCTCATCACGCGTCCGTGTGCTGTCTGCGCTGTTAACTCTTTTCTGAAGGGCATGAAGTTCTTCATTTTGTAACCACGTTCTGCTGTCCTGTCTCCTTACATAATAGGATCTACTCTGCAATTTCATATGCTAAATAAGACCTCAGAATCTATCCAAGGAACAGCAGCATGTTTTTTTTTTCTTTTTCTTTCTTTCTTTTTTTTTTTTTTTTTTTTTTTTTTTTTTTTTTTTTTTTTTTGCAGCCTCCCGGTGCCAAACATGTTTCTAGTTTACAGAATGAGTGGAGCTTTATTCCCTTACTCTGCAGCTCCTTCTCGTTGCATTAACTTCCATATACAGAATCCCATGAACTCTATTTATAGTGGAAACAGAAAGAAATCCTGGACTGCTCAATTGCTGCTTACGTAGTGCGGGTCTGCTAACAAAGAACTTTCTCTGAGGACAGCTGCTCTATGTCATCCCGTATATGAGGTCTGCCAGAGACCCACATGTTCACTCTGTATTCTAGGCATCCAGTTAAGTGCTCAAGCACTGGATATGGTTGAGTTCGTTTTCTATATTGTCTGTATAACTTGTTCTGGTGCTTTAGATAATTGCTACAATCTAGGCAGGGGTACACTGAATTCTGTTTTCCCTTCCTATTTTAGGAATATATCTCCTTTACCAAGCAATCACCTTTGCATAAAAGGTCAAAAGCAAAAAAAAAAAAAAATCCAATTTGACCAGTTAATAGTTATGCCACTGGGAGCAAAGGAAAGGACTGAAATTTTCTGAGTTGCGTGGATTTTTTTCCTTGTATCAAATTAGAATAATTATTCCCAGCTTACAATGCTTCAACACAATAATACCAATTCTGCATTGATTACTCTGAGATTTGAATGAAGGATCAAACTTAGCACATATTACTTAAATAACTGTTTCTTGGGCCAGTGAGGTGTCTTAGTGGGTAAAGAAGCTTGCCTCTAAGTCTGATGGCCTGGGTTTGATCCCTGGAACCCACATGGTAGAAGGAGAGTACTAACTGTACACATGTGCTCACACACACACAAACACACACACACACAGGGGAGGAGGAAAAGGGGAGGGGGAGAGGGAGAGAGTGAACACACACACACACACAGATTCATGATAGCATTCTACATAATTTGTAACAAAATAAGCTAGAACAAAATAAGTTTCTTTTCTTTTTCTTTTTCTTTTTCTTTTTTTTCTTTTTGTCATTAAGGAACCCATTACTGGTCTATGGCCATGCCGCCCAACCCTGTCTAGTCTCAGAAACCAAGCAGAATTGGACCTGGGTAGTACGTGGATCAGAAGAAGCTCGTTACTTTTGGAAAGACTTGCAAGAGTCTTCCTTTGGAGACATGAGCCCAGACACAATGGATCATCCTGATACATGCCGGAATACTTTTCTTCTCTGAACTCAAACTAAATGTATAACAGAGGATATGGGTCAGTCCGCAGGATTACAGTGGGAAAGGACTGCCTTAAAGGCTAAGAAATCAAGCCATTTACCAATTTCTCTGAGCCTTAGACTCGCGAGACCAATTAAATAATATAGTCGTTACTCATGGATTCAGCAAATATTTAATTACTGCTTGCTATATTCCTGTTATTCTTCAGAGGGAGGAGAACAAATCTACAAATAAGACAAAATGTCCTTTAAAAACAACAACAACCTAACAACGAACCAAGGGACAAGATACTCTCAGAGAGAGCTGGGAGCTTTGCAGGGAGTAAAAGCCCCACAAGAGGCTGTCTAGCACACAGTGCTGCAGTGAGATTTCCAAGGAAGTGACCTGACTGGAGGCAAAGTCACTACATGAAAATGTACAAGAGCCTTCCAAGCAAAGGAAAAATCAAATGGCAAGGCCCTCGAATAGGAAAGGTTAGCACCATCCAGGAAGTGGAGGAAGCCGGGTCATGCAAGCGAGAAGAAGGAGTCAGAGCTGAAGGCATCTGGAAGCCTCTGAAGAACAATAAGATGGAGACCAGCATGAGCTGTTTTCCCTTCTCAAAGGGTCACTCTACCTGTGATGTGCTAAACAGATGGTTAGAGCCCAAGAGAAGCTGGTAAACTACCTCAAGAACCAATGGCATTGCGTGAAAATCGTACAATTGGAAGCCATGGAGACTTCATTTTGGACACTTTTTAAGGTTGAGATATGCATCCTGAAAGAAAAAAAAAAAGTTGCTGATGTAATCAGAACTGCTTGAGTCGGGAACTAGAGACTCGGGGCTGTTGCTAAATGCGGCAAAATGCATGCATCAAGCTGCTGCTGCAGTTATTACCAGATGCAAGCATGCAGAAAGGAGAAGCAGGTTCAGGGAGCGGGGCTTGTGACTACCTGCTAAAACACACCAACATTCCCAAGTCAGGCAATGAGGCCAGTGTAAACTGGACATGGGTGACATCATGAAAGTCAGAGAGAGCAGAGAAGCCCACCTGAAAACTGAGAAGGACGGAGATGGAGAAGCCAAAGTTAGATTTGCCAATATGGAGGATGCAGGTACCTATTACAGAAGCACTTGAAACACAACACACTCAGTGCTAGGGGAGAGAGAAACAGAGACGGTGTTCCTTTTTCTGTTTCTTACCTTCCTCCAGTAGGGGGAGAGTAAATATTAACTGAGCATCTACTGTGCATGCTGTATACTTTCAGGCACCAGGGATACACAGTCACATCTACCTTCTCAAAGACTTCCCTGGAGGTCAGGGAGAGTCCAAAGTGCAAGGAGCCAACAGCTACCCAGAATCTGTACACACAGATAAGGAGGACAGACATTGCAATAATAACATTTTCTTAAACTCCTCAGAAGCACAACAAAATCCCAGAGCACTGCATGTACCCTAACTTTTTTTTCTCCCTTTGGAAAATAGAACTAACCCCGGGTCAGTCAACATGCTGAGTCCAACACAACTGCAGAGGGCATTTTAGACCCTCTTATCCGTCAGGCAGGCATTCTGTTGTCTCTTGATAGAACTCCTAAAGAAAACATTCAACCTAGAAATCGAAGCTTTTTCCAAAACCATATGTCGTACGTAAAAAGCAAAAGGAAAGCAAGAAAACCAAGAGGCGATTGGAAGGGAAGGTAGAACGGTCAGTGCCCAAGCCCTCCGGCCAAGTTGAGAAAACAACCCAGCCCCACCGTCTGAGCACAGAGTGGGGGTCATGCTTGGTGCATTCCTTGGCTCTTCTGTGCATATTTCACATTCCCGTCAAGACTATACATAGCAAGTCATCAGAACTTTGTTCTCTCTGATGGCTCACGCAGAGTGCCTGCAAATAGGCCTCTTCTCTGCTGTAAAGCAGCAAGTGAAACAGAGCAAAAACACACAGCCTGGCGCTGTACCTCTTCCTCAAGAGCAAGGTCATCCTGGAGCATTGGCCTCCTACACAGAGCAGAGGCGTCCCCTCCTCTTTTCATGACAAATATCAGTCATTCAGCCTTATATCCTCTTAGCACTTGCTGGATATTATTAGTAAGACAGAGATACCACGTAAAGTGGCTGACCTAACCGGTTTCCCCTCTATAAATCAGTAGGAAGAAATTAACTCATCCAGTCCCTAATCAGCCCCCCGCCCCCCGAAATCTGTCCTTTAAAACGTCCTTTGCATGTGCCCTGCATTTGCTGAAAAGAGAGAAGGAAGCATACTCCATACTTCGGCTGTCGCTCACATCACCAGCATGAGGCAAAATTCAGAAGGGATTTGGAAGCTCCTTACCAGCATCAGGGGTGAGGGAAGGCAAGCTTTATATCCGTCAGTGTAAAATCTACTTTGAGTCAATGCTGCCTTCCTTCACCTGGCCTCTGATTGAAGAAGTTATACCCCTTCTATACAAGTCCAGACCCATGGGGGGAGGGGGGTCTAATTCTCCATTATTCTGGGATAGCAAAATGATTTAACTGGAACACATGTCAAATCGTCTGCCAAATGGGCAGGCTCTCACCAGCCGGTCCTAATCACTGAGCAGGCCTGTGAGGGTGACTTAAGTCCGGCACGAGAAACATTTGTGCAAAACTGTCAGCCACTGGGCCCAAAGCACCCGTCCACATTCCAGCCCTGTGAGATCCCACCCCCCGAGCCCGTGCCAACTGCCAACGTGCTCGCCGACTAGTACTCCCAGCGCAGGCAGCTGCCACTCAGCCAGTCAGCAAGTGGCAGGCCGCCAGCGCACAAGTTTCAAGAACACCAGCCTGCTAGTCACAGTGCTGTTAAAGGTTGAAGGTCTACGGGTATGCTAGCCTTCAGATTCGCCTCACTTGCCCTCCTGCCTCCCTCTACCATGCTTCCCTGTCGTGCCTCCCACGGTAGCAGTTCACTTGTCGCTATGGTAACAGCATCTGGTTTCAGAGTTAGAACTTCATGCAGCACAGTTCTCTCTTAGCCTGGGGCTTTTGCCAAGAGGTGCACTAGCGAAAAGGCTGCTGTCTGAGTTGGAGCCACCTGTTTCCCTGTCACCCTGGATGGCAGTTGTGCTGTGTGTCCTCAGATCATGGCATCTACTGTGTGGAACGAACACCTTAAACTCAGCATACTCTCCATGGTATAGAGGGCCATGCTAGAGCTGGCACTCAGAGTTCAGAAGCATCCTATCACCCCCACAGCCAGTATTGTCGGGACTTCTGATGACTTCCAGAGGTGGCACCAGGGAGCAGAATGACTCTTGCTGTCAACATGTCCAAACTAGAGTTTGACATCACTGGTTCACTCTGTGCACACAGCTTCAATTTTATTAGTTAACCTTGTATTTAAACATTCTATTCCATCCTCGCCAGCTTGGTCCGTTTATGACATCCAATGAACCCATCACCTCTTTTATAAAAGCTTTTCTGCACACAGCAGATGCTAAACAGTTCTGCACTCACATGCCCTGAGACACAGATATGTATAGAGTGTGGAAAAATACTGAGCCATTACTGTTGTGATAATTATGTATACAGTGTTGCTGGGGAATTTCACTTACAGTCTACAGGTATCACAAAGCTCAAACCTCAAAACTAGGCTCTCCCTGCCCTTTGGCCGGCCTTAAGTCAGATAAAAAATAGACAGTAGCCCATCACAGATTTCTACTCCAGAACTACACAAAATGCCATAACAATGTTCCCTTTCCTCATCACTTCAAAGAGGTAGAGAATCACTCTTATTTTAAGCTCTCTGCAAACACGATGTTTTCTTTTGAGGGTTTTTTTTTTTTTCTTTTTAACCAACAGCATTTTATCGGGGCTTTTGTTACTTTGTAAAATGTGCTGTTCCTATTTGCAACGTGTATATAAAGGACAACTACAGCTGTCAGAGTCATGGGTGACAGAGCCATCTCAGCTCTGCAAAGTACACTGCCATCTTTTGGCAACATGTGTTCACTACAGCCGACTGCAAGAGGAGAAGGAAGGAAAGTTTGTAACCATTCCCTTCCAAAAGTTCACAGAGGTCCCTGAGGGCCTTGTATCCCCACAGGAAGTGAGGGAGAACAACGTGGTCATTGGCTTAACCATGCACAGTGCTGGAGCTCTGGATAGATATATTAAGAAAAGAGAGAGAGATCGGCACAGCAAAACTGACAAGCATGGTTGATCACAGTCTTGTCTCCCACAGGTAGAGTAAGCCTCCCTTCCAATTCAGAAGTTCCCTAATCAGCCTGGTCATTGACACAGGCCGAGGGTCAGGGAAATGTGGCCCTACATGAAATCAGATTAAAGAAAAAATAAAACTGCAACCCAGAGCAGAATCAAGCTGCACATAATTCTAGACTTACAAACTGCCTTAAAAGTTTCTTTGTGCTCCTCCGCACTTACCCCAGAGAAATGAAAACTTATGTTCATACAAAGACCTGTCCATGGGTGTTCATAGTAGCTTTATTCAAAAGAGCTAAAAAAACTAGACCTGGCCCAAGTGCCGTTCTATAGGCAAATGGTTATGTTTTTAAAGCTATAGTTCATCCACATCATGGAATATGCTTAGTGGTGAGCAAGGATAAGCCACTGATTCACACGGTAAGACAACGTGTCTATAGGGGGTTATGCTAAGACAAAGACCCAGCACCAGAGACTACATGTTGTATAACTCATTTATATAACACTTCTGAAATGATAATTTTACATACAAAGGACCCTATTTGAAGTTTCCTGTGGTTAGATATGGGAATTGCTGGTGACTACAAAAGGGCAGTATAGCAATGATACGGTTTCAAGTTAATTCTACATCTTATCATCCACGGCGACAGGAACATGGAACTACACAGGCAATGAAACCATATAAAATGTAGACAGAGAGGGGAGAAGACAAATAAAACTGGGTAGATCTGAAGAGTTCTGGGAACTTCAGAAGTGGAAATTCGGGTTATGCTATAGTTTTCTAAAATCCTAATCAGCACAGAGCAAAACTGGCCAAGTGTAGGGTTGTCCTCCAAAAGTAATTTCTCTGTCATTTCTCAGCTACACCTTCAAATCCACAACTGACTCAAAATTTTAGTTAAAAGGTATTCACTTATCATTCTGGAAATATTATTTTGCTTGGTGCTTAAGTACAGACAGAATCGGGCAAAACTGAGTGTGACCTCTTTAGTAACTGTGTCTTTGGGACAGTGAACTAACTGACTTCAGCATGTCTTTCCAACAAGCCTAAAACAGTTTGCACTGGTTTAGGTATTTAAATAAGTCCCTAAAATAACCAAATCCAATTACTCTTACTGCATCTACATCAGATTTGTAGGAACCAGGTAAGATACTAAGATCTGATTAATCCATGGCCAAAGGCTAGAATTTGGTCCCATGAGAAAATTAGTGCAAGTCTGAGTTGGTTCCCGCATGTGCCTTTGAACTCTCCCCTTGAATCTTCTCCATGTGGGGCAGGGCCTCCCAAGCTCTGTGCCCAGGTTTCCATCTGAGCTCTAACAGGCTGGAACAGACTGCGTAACAAAAGGCGAGGCCTGAAGTGGCAAGAGGTACAGATGGGCTCTGGGGATAAGAAAGCCACTGGGGTCCAAAGGGAGAGTCCTCTGCAAGGACAGGGCATGATAACAGTGAGACTGCCGGGAAGGGCACGCCATGCTAACGAGTGCAAACCAGTGACAGCCTGGTACTCAGGACACTCTCCTGACTCAGTTTACACTCATGTTTAATGTTTAATAGGCTTCCTGGGTCTCCCATAACAACCTCATGTAGCCCGACACACCTGCTCTTTATAACGTCTTCATGGGATTTTTTTTTCTGTCAGGCAGAAGACAGAGGCTTCCCTCTAAATTCTTAATTTTCAACTATCTTTCTTCGAGGAGTTCGGTGTGAGAACCGAAAGGTCCTGAGATAGGGGTCAGGCAAGATGACGCAGCTAGTATTGCTCCACGAGAGAAGTCAGAGCCAAGCACGGTAGTGGGCACGTCCCTCTACCATCCCTTCCTCCTCTTCAATGGCCGTTCTCCCCAGCCAGCAGCCAAGGAAAGGAAAGAAAAAGGGGAAAGGAAGCTACCCCATATAATAATGGGAAAACAGACAGGTGCAGTTGCAAACTCATCATGTAAAGAAGGCATCTTCCAGTCATGGGAGCTCTCTACACTGCTAGTCTTAAAGCAAGAGTGGATGGCAAGCTTCCCAGCTACTCTCACTAGTTTACAGTTTGTGCCACTGGCTTCTAGGCCATTCCCTTCCAACCCACTCATTTATAAAATAATTTAGCATCTATCTCCTTTTGAATATCATTCATTGGCTCTTCTTCATGAGAACCTTCTGAGTTGACTATAAGCTACTCAACCTGGAAGAGGAGGCTCAGCACACACACACACACACACACACACACACACACACACACACACACCTTAGCTCCTGCCTTCCCTAGCTTATGTGGTATGTGATCTCTGTTTAGCATATCAGATACCAGAGGCCACATAAGAAGTCAGCACGAGGCTCAGCCCTGCTCCTCAGACCTGCAACTAGACAAATTAAAATCCCATAATGTGTATAAATAATCCTATCGAGAAGCTCCATGGCAGCTACTTGGAAATAGGACAAAGAGTTGAAATGCCAACCTTAAGCTCTAGACATTTCAATTTGGTCAGTGGTAAGTTATCTATAGTAGGTAGTCCACAGGCAGCACCAATAAGCAAATTCCACAACTACATCACATTGGTATTTATATTAGTCTATAATTCTATATACAATTACTTTAGATTCATGTATATTAATGTCAGATTAGATTCAAGATGGCAGATAGGTAAGGACTCAAAAGTAGGGATTTTTTTTCAGGACACCAAATTGGGAGTCAGCCACATGGCACCTGATCTGGTATAGCCTCTGCCCTGGTCACCTCTGACACACAGAACTGACATCAACAAAAGTGCTTCTCCTCCCCCCTCTCGTCAATACTGCAGCCCCACAGTTCACATCTTCCATTCTAAGCTACCAACAGACTGGCAGTAGCATGACTGCCAGCATTTGGTAAAGCTCTTAATACGTTCCAGGCAACGTGTTAAGAATTATCCATGCATTATTTCAATCTGGACACTGTCACAGTTTGCCTGACTGACTTATATGGTGCTGATGGAGCAGATATTAAGAACATTAGAGCTGTTCATTCTTTTAACCAGTTGAGTATTAAATGTGCTTAACATATGAAATAACGGGTTCCACTAGGACTTCGTCATACACATAGATGCCCATCCTTTGCTCCTATTCCCTCCCCCAAGACTGGGTTTTCCCATAAAATAGGCACAGTGGGAGTAGAAGTGAAGACTGAGTATGGATACCTCTTGGTTCTCAGAGGTTCCCTACCATTTTATGTATGTGGCATGCCATACCATTTGATCACTTCTGAAAGGCTTACCTCTCCCTGATGCCTTATTTTCAGTTAGTTCTTTGACAACTTCCTACACGTGCTGACAATAGCCACTCCCACCTCCTCCAACCCTTCCCTTCCCTGCCACTCAACGGTTCGTCTTTTTCTTTTTTCCATCAAAGCCAGTATGGGCTGCCCAAATACGCTTGAATGTGTGGCCTTCCACTGGAGTGTGCTTGACTAATCAGGGACAAAACTCTTATGAAAACAAGCTGTCCCTCCCTTGCTCAGCATCTAATTGCCAATAGCTCCCTAGCTAGGGGTAAAACTTCATGCCCAATCCCCTCTCCCTGCTAGTGTGTGGTCTGACTTAGGCTTCCTCGGGTCTTGTGCATGCCATCACACCCATTGTGAGTTCATGTGTGTGTAGCTGACCTGATGTCTGCAGATGACATTGTTCTTCCCACCCACCCTCTTCCATAACAATCTCTGGAGCCTCTGGAGAGGTGCTGCAGTACATATGTTCAATTTAGGGCTGGCTGGAACATCTTTCAGTCTTTTGTTCTCCTCGCCTTGGCCAGTTATGTGTCTCTGTTATTTACCATCCTGCAAATAGAAGCTTCTCTGATGAGAGATGGGAGGCAAATTCAGTCATTTATAGGTCTAACCATAAGTCCATAAGTCGCTAGGAAATGCTTTGCTAATACATCTATTTAGCAGTCTAACTGAGCTCTTCTCATTGTCTACCAATTCAAGTCACTTTGCAAGTACTTGCTACTTGCCAAGGTCTGTGACCAGCACTGTACAAAGTACTATCAAATTCAGCCTTTACAGAAACCCAATTTTTATATGCTCGTATTATTTTCTGCACTCTTCAGTGTTTATTTACACAAAGCTTTGTGGTACCTTTTCTGTACAGCATGTAATATCCTTTGAGTGTCTCCATCCCTTCTTAGAACCTTTCTTTCTTCATCCCCTTCTCTCCATCCCTTTCCCCTCTATATCACTACTAGTCCCTCTTCTGCTTTCTTGTTCATTCCCCATGCCCAGTTCTACGTATGCATAGAAGTGTCAGATTCTCATCTTTGTAAATCTGGCAGATTTCACTTGATAAGATCTCCAGCTCCACCAATATTCCTGTAACTAATGTGATTTTGTTCTTGTTATAGCTGAATACAACTCCATTGTGTGCATGTGCCGAGTTTTCTTTATCCATTCATCTGTTGATGGGCAGCTAGGCTGAGTCTGTAATTTCATCATTTGAACACTGCAGCTGTAAATATGGGCACACAGGTGTCCAGAAGTAAGCTGGCTTTGACGCTTAGGGCTGTGTGCCCAGAAGGGATAGAGCTGTATCAGGTAGTAGCTCTATTTTTATTTTTTTAAAGAAATCTCCATATTGATTTTATAGTGGTTGGCTCGGGAAATAATAACAAGAATTGACAAATGGTATTGTATCAAATTAAAAGCTTCTATACCTCACGAAGTGGCACACGCCTGCAAACCCAGCACCCATTTGTGAGGCTAAAGGAATAAGATCTTGAATTTGAAGCCATTTAATGATATCCTGCTTCAAAACTCAAATAAAAAATTAAGTGGCTACGAGGCTTCTGCATGTCAAAAAGAAGTAGTAGAGTACCGAGCTCAGCAGCCTAGAGGATGGGAGAAATCCACTGCCAACAATTTATTTCACGTGTAATTCATATCCAATATATATAAAACACTGAACACCAAAAAAAAAAAAAAACAAATAACCCAATCAACAAATAAACAAATGAACTGAACAGGCACTTTTCAAATGCAGTACCAATGACAAATACATAAATATAAAATGAAAACATTTCAGTATCACTAGCCATTAAGGAAATCAAAATAAAAAATACTCCCGGGTCCCTGTCTCACTTCAGTCAAAATGGCAATTCTCAAGAAAAACAAAGAAAAAATGGCGGCAAAAATGGAGGACTTTGGTTACTACTCTGAAGAAGCAGAAGGTCACTTCAGGGTCTTGACAGCAGTGATGTCTCCAAGCTCACAACCTCCTTTACTCTCTGTAGCCCAGCCCTTGTATAAATGTTTTCATTATGGTCCTGCCTGGACCTACTCAGACCTTCCAGGGGCCTCAGCCCTTTAACCTAGAAGCTAAATGCAAATATCTGAGTCAGCCTCCTTCCACACCATGCCAGAAGCCAAGTGATCCCACTCTCAGAAATCCAAGTGTGCATTGACACCTTAGAGGACTTTAGCCCCTGGCTGTTAGCTCGGGGATTTTGTGGGACTCCTAAGTGTGAGTGGGACTGGGTGTGTCTCTCGCTCTTGCCTGCTCTTGGGACTCTTTTCCCCCTGTTGAATTGCTTTGTCCAGCCTTGATATGAAGGCCTTTGCCTTGTCTTATTGTATCTTGTTTTGTCATGTTTAGTTTTTGTCTCTTGGACACCTGCTCTTTTCTGAGAGAAAAAGAAGGTAGGGGGAGTGGGGACTCCAGCAGAGTCAAGGTGCCTGCCACAAAGGGAAATCTATAGCAGCCTATATGAAACAGCTCTGTTACTAAGGTCTGCCTCATTTTCTCTGCAGATCAAGACTCAGGGGGATGCCCCTAAACCCTCACCTGCCATTCCATTGTCTCAGCAATGCAATGCTTAGTGTCCAAAGAGGTGAATGCCAACAATTAGCACATAGACATCGTAGGAATACAGTAGGGTTTGGTCTGTTATTATCGCTGCCTACAATTGAATCTATACCTCAAATACTAATGGAATATCTTTCAAGTTGATTTCAAGATTAAGTTTTCTGGATTAGTTTTCTAGATTATATTAAGAGAGCAGAGAGTGTATGGAAGTTACAGCTTCCATGGTTAAACCTGAGTGGATTGGAAGTGGAGCTTCCCGGGACTGGCCTCCCTGTATAATGGAATAAAGATTGTTTGGCTTTGGTGGATAGAAAAGTGATGCTTACAATAGGAAAAACTCCTGCCACCAAAAACTAACACTCCAACTCTGCCAGGAAATAAAGGACGCCTGGGAGACACAGAGAACCAGCACAACATGTGAGCTGAAGGCCTGATGTGCACAAATCAACCTCTCTATAAAAGACTGAAGACCATCTAGATAGTTCAGAGGAACTGTTGGTGATTGTATGAGGTGTGAGAGCGCTGGAGGTTTCTATTCTGTTTCTCCCCCATTTGTGATAATGTTTATAGTATACATACATGTATATACATACATGTGTATGCCTGTGTACATAAACGCATACCCATACTCTAGCATACCTATGCATACACATGACATGGACAGCAGGATCTCAAATGCTTTCCTCATGGCTCCCCTCTTTCTCACCCATGTGTAAGAACTCTTACTGAATCTGAAGCTGGCTGTTTTGGCTAGTCTGGCTGATGAGTGAGCTCCCAAAATCCACCTGTTCCACTGTCTAACACCAGGTTTTTACACACACACACACACACACACACACACACACACACACATCAAAGAGCCATGCCTGGCTTTAATGTTCTTATTTCTTAGAAATGAACATAGAAATACTAATTGGTGAAATGTTGCAAACTAGGACTTGCTTTAACAATATCCCAAGGAAGAAAATCATAGGAGAAGTAAGGGACTGAGACCAGACTAGCCACATGTGGAATCTGATGGGTAAACTGTGGGCGTAGCTAAATCCAGAAGTGGGGATGCATAGACAGCTGAAGCCAAGGGGTGGGGATACACATAGACAGCTAGGGGCAGGGGTGGGGATACTATACTGCTCTCTCTTCCTCCATTCAAGTTTGAAGTATTCCAAAATAAAACATTTTATAAAAATATCCCACTTTAATATGTATGGTATGTGTGTGTGTAAACCCATGTTTGCATATGTAAATATGGTATATATCAGTGCCTGTACATAAGGGGGCCCAAGACTGATATCAAGAATCGTCTTCCATTGCTTGTCCACCTTACTCAACAAGGCAGACTATCTCAATCAAACCCAGAGCTCTCAGATATTGTTAGTCTCGCTAGCAGTCTTGCTGTGGAGAATCCTGTCTCTACCTCCTGAGGCTTGAATTACAGGGGCCCCCAAGATTTCTGTGGATCCTGAGGATCTGAACTCTCGTACTCACATTTGACTGGAAAGTACTGAACCACTAAGAAATCTCCCAAGTCGTAAGTTTGAAATTTTAAAGATCACCCTCCTTCTTCTTTATGACCAATCAATCATCACAAAAGAATACATGAATATAAATCACAACAAATGCGCTTACATGTTTCAAAGATGGATCTGTTTCCGAATAATTAAAAACTGTAGAACCTACAAACGTAGCCCTAATTTTAGATATAATTTTTAAAAAGGGGGGGGGGGTATTACAGCCTCAGTGTCTTCACTCGTGGTCTTTCTCTCTTGAGCCTCACACCCAGGCTCTCATCTATGAATACTGGATTGGATTTGACATGCCTGGGGCTTTCTAGCTGAGGCAAAACAAAATAAAGTCTAGAAGGGCTGGCCAGATGGCTCAGTGGGCAGAGTCACTTGCAGCCAAGCCTGACAACCTGAGTTTGAGTCCCAGGACCTACATGGTAGAAGAAGAGAACAGACTCCTGCAAGTTGTCCTCTGGCCTCTCAACACACACACACACTATGACACATGCATGTGCATGCACACACCTTCACATACACAAAAATAAGTAAACAAATATATGTATTGAAAAAAATTTTAAAAACACTTTGAACATAATTCGTTAAAAAGAAAGTCTAGGAGAACTATCCTCGGCAGTAAGTACCCATATTTTATCTCCATTTGAATTAAATGATGTGGCAGGTTCAGCAAGATAGCTCAGTGGGTGGAGGCACTTACTACACAAGTCTGACGACTTGAGTTCAAGCCCTAAAACCCATGTACAGGTGGATGGAGAGAACCGATTCCTGAAAGTAGTCCTCTAACCACCATACACGTGCCACGGCAGCTACATGCCAGCACATGCGTGTGCACACACACACACACACACACACACGTGCACACACACACATACAATGCAAGACAGAGTGTGCAAATATTTGCAGTACCAAACACTGAAGCAGAAACAAACTTAATAATGCTCACCAGACTGAACCGCAAACCAGTGTTCAATCCACCCTGAATCATCGCAAATATCCCTCCAAACTTCAGCTGCTATACAGGAGTACAAAAGGCTGCAATCAGGGTTCTTAGGAAAGCTTAGCCTACGAAAGTCAGAACCGGCTACACCAGTCCACGATGGCTCTGGCAAAGCTGAAGACTGTTCTCCGGACACCACAGTCCCTTCTTGTAGAGCCCAGGAAACTGATTTTTCCTGGAGGAATATTATTATAAGTCCTGGTGAGACTCCAAAGTCAACTCGTGAAATCCTACTTATTGCAATGTGGCCAAACAATAGTAATAATAATAAAAACAATAAACTGAGCACTTTATATGAACTACTTAACCCTCACTACCAGTCTGTGAAGCCACTACTACTATGGCCTCATTTTACAGGCTGAAAATTTAAAGATGGAACCACTGTCAACGTCACACAGTGGCTAAGTGATGAGCCACCTAATGCTGCCAAGATTCCTAATAAAAGCATGGTGCTAATACTATTGTTTGAGATACAGAGAAAGTGGAGTAGACTCCTGCAGGTTTGTACAAAGCTGGAGCCCTAATTGTCACCCCAGCATTGCTTTCTATGGGGAAACACACTTTGAGTTTCAAACGACTAGTAGGTACATAGTGATGTCATTCCAAAACAGTTGGGAACAGCATTTACTGGGTCAGAACAACTCCCAAATAATAGAACCTCCTGGATAAAAACCAGCATTGCCTCTAATAAACACTGCAAAACAAAATTAACCATAATCCACTGAGGAAAACCTACTCTTAAGAAGGAATTAATACACAATCTGTCCAAGGTAACTATTTACACTAGCTTTTTGTTTTTGTTGTTTTTTTTTTAATCTCAAATACCATTATCTGGGTGAATACAGTCATCTATAACCTAACCGGGAGTAAAATCTCACTGGGTTCTTGAAGAGCCCGTCGGGGTTGTGACTTTGCCTTTCTGGAGCATTGGGATGCACTGTGACCTATAACCAAGTTGAATCCATTTCACAGGCCACGACAACGGAAAAACTGTTTCTTCATTTTAGTATCGGAGGAAAACGCCCTTTGCCAAGAATAGTCTCAGAAGCAGTTAAGATTACTTTCCCTTCGATCTCCATTTATTTGAACTTTCACACTCCTCCCAGCTTCCTACCTGCAGGCAGCTGCCAAAGAGCAAGCGCCCAGGGTCCCTGAAACCAGTCTGACTTCTGTCTTCCATCCTGTGTGCACAGTTCCCCAAAGCCCCAGCTAGGCACATCTGGAGGCCCCTCACATGCAAGGAAGTGTATTTCCCATTTCTCTTAAGACTTGCAGAATCTTTTCTGTTTAGAGTGATCTTTGAAAGGCCAGCATATAATAAGCACCCACCCCCAAAGCTATATAAATGCCACTCGGTTAGTAGCCAAATCTATTATTGCTTCATTACACTACTGATTTGTTATGTTTATGTGTGAGGGTTGACATCTCATTCATTAGTCGAAATACCCTGTTATTCAGTTTCAATAAGAATCAAGACTCTGAAGAAAGAGACTGTCATGTCTGGCAAACCTAACATGGCATTTGTCTGTCCAGTCTGGTGCCCCGCCCCCACCCCCCTACCACCACCACCTTCTTTGTCCTACTTATTATTATTATTATTATTATTATTATTATTATTATTATTATTATTTCTTTTTTAAAGTAGTAAAGGATATTCACAAAATGAATATAGCAACTCATTGACTCTCTGGGTCTGAAAAAAAATGAGTTTAATATTTAAGTCCCATCTTGTGGTAGGAGAGAAGCCGTGAGGTGATATGCAAAGACAGAGTAAGTGGGAGGTGCGTGGCACAGAGCCTGGAGAACACACACGTAGGTAGCGCTAGTGTGCAGCAAAGTCTTTCCCTTGCCCCAGATGGGCCAACTTCACGAAGGTCAGGTTGCTAAACTCGAAGCGAGGAGGCTAAAACCTGCTGTCTGGCTCAAACACTCACGCCAGGCTGCCTCCCCAGCGCAGAATGAAGGAAATAACTGTAGTTTTTTTTCCAGTGTTGTCTCCCAAGCCCTCATCTTGAAGTAGCAGCCAGGAATACAGGACAAGAAAAGCTTCTTCTAAATGTTCTGTACCAAGTGGGGCACCAAGCAAAGAAACCATCAGGCACATACCTCTTGATACAGCAGAGGTCGGATCTCTCAAAACACTGATAATACTCAGAGGGCTGACTGGGAACGTGGCTGAGGGCTGGCCACAGCCCAGCAGGGTATTTTTGAAAGGTGGTCACCCTGGGAAACATACTGCTTGTATAATGTTTACGGCTGGGGAAACAAAAAAAAAAAAAAAACTTGGAAATGATTCCACATACCAAGTTTTTTTTACAATCAGAATATTTTTTAAAAATTAAAGATAAATAACAAAAATGGATGCAAGAAAAGGAGGAGGGAGGTAGCCCAGGGTCTTCATGAATTTATCTTCAGCAATAACTAATTCTCTGAAACTCGTGATTGCCTGAAGTAGAAGTGGAAAGCTGGGTGGATGAGAAATAGCATTTTTTTTTTCTATGTAGTAAAAGAATTGACTCTAAGTGTAGCCAGAGAAATGTCCCTAACAATCGGTATCTGTGCACACTGGGCTTCAGTTGGCTGGTCCATTTGGGTAGATCATTCATGATCTTGACAACGACCCACAACCCTGTAGCATTTCTACCCTACTTCACCCAGGAGGGAATCCAGACCCAGGGACAGACATGAATGACCAGAGGATATAGGTTCTGATTGGAAAGATGGAAACTCACAATCAGAGCTTACTCTAAAACCCATGAACTTATGGGCCAGACATCCCAGGGCCTGGCCCATGGCTCACTGGCTGCTGCAGTCCTCTGAGAGAAACTTGGGAATAACTGGGGAAAGAATCAGAAGGTGGGATGTCTATGAAAGGTCAGCCACAGAGATGCTGTGATCAAGCTTCACCCCCTCGGGCACCAGAGCTGACACTGTGAGCAGGGATAATTAGTTTAAATGGGTGTTATTACAACAAGGTGCTTTTGAAAGCATCTCCACCTGGACCTCAGACAGCATGAAAGTTCCTAGTAATCCAAAAGCAACCAGAAGTAAAATGATGGACTCATGGGGAACAAAGCGACAGAAGTGCACAGGCCTGTCTGTGATGTTTTAATGTATCCGGTTCGATCACTGAGGCAGCGCACACTAACTGACTTCCAGACTTCCATGACGACGTCACGGTATTATAGGTACTGCTCTGAGGACACTAACAATTCCACATCGTCTGTTTATTTTCCAACAGGTGCAACAGATAGGAAGGCAAGTATGTCGAGTCTAGGTTAAGGGTCAAAGGCAAATAAGAGGTTCTAAGAACATTAGGAAATCACAGAAAAGCAAAAACAGAAGCTGAGCTCCAAGCAAGGAATCCATTTCCGTGGATAAAGGTGCTACCATGTGAGCTACGGGTGCTGATGGTTCACAGCCAGCACTGGGGATAGTTATAGGTACCTCGTCCTCACTTCTACATGCTAACAGACAGGGCCAGGCACAGCCAGAGCCAGGCCACTGACCTCCAGCCGCAGAAGACTGGGTCTCCAGTATGTTTTACAAATATCACTTTGTGAGCATTGTACAATGTGAAAGATTTAGAAAATACATATAAATGAATCTATCGTTTCACGAACTTTCCTGATCAGGAAATTCGAACAGCCTGGGCAATAGCCGAGGCTTTCTCCCTGGCCATTCTCCCTCAACCCCTGCCCTCTCCACAAGACCATAGTTTTATGTCACCTGTTGGCCAGCATCCCAGGCTGACATGCTTTCTGTGATGCTATCAAAACCACCTTGTGCTCATCCAAGTGTGAAACCCAAGCTGAAACCCAGGCTGCTGGGGTTTACGGAGCAGCAACTAATTCCAACCTAAAATACCAATAACAGGAATAAAAACTTCAAACTATCAGGCACTTAGGTAAACTTGAAGTTAGACCTTGAGTGGACTGCAGATGGAGAACAGAATGCAGGCTGACTCTTTGGTGGCAGGCAAACTGTACAAGCAAAGGCTGTACAGTGTCTGTGTTGCCTCTGGGCAGCCAGTGAGACATGAGACAGTGCACCAATGTCTTCGGTGATGATACACTACAGTCAACACACCAAAGAGTTCAGCTGTAAATCTTACAAACCCTGACTCAAGGTGACACAAACAAATCTCTGGTTTCTTTGTGTCTGTGTCCTCACCTGCAGCAGACAAAGTCACTTGTGTCCGACCTATGCCAGATTATGCTCTATGGCTCTGGTAAGATCCATGAAGCATGTCAAACTCTACATATAGAAAGAGATTATGGTAGTTTGTATATGCTTGGCCCAGGAAGTGGCACTGTTGGGAAGTGTGGCCTTGTTGGAGTAGGTGTGTCACTGTGGGTGTAGGCTTTAAGACCCTACTCCTAGCTGCATGAAAGCCAGTATTCTGCTGGCTTCCAACGAAAATGTAGAACTCTCAGCTCTGCCTGCATCATGCTTGCCTGTTCCTACCTTGGTGATAATGGACTGAACCTCTGAACCTGTAAGCCAGCCCCAATTAAATGTCCTTTTAAGAGCTGTCTTTGGTCATGGTGTCTGTTCACAGCAATAAAACCCTAAGAAAGAGATCATCAGAGAAATTCAAGTGATAATACCCCATCCACTTATTCATTCCCAAGGAACAGAGTCCACAGTTTAAACTATCATGTGTTCCACCTTTTCAGCCCTCTTTGTGCTTGAAAATTTGACTGGTGAAGACAGGTGAGCTTCAGTGCATGCCCATATGAAACACATCTGTGTGTGTAAGACTACAGAAGACAGGTAAGCTTCCAGGTCACTCCCATATGTAAGTCACATTAAGCTCTTTAACAGTGGTGCCTTCTAACAACATGAATATTTACTGTTAATATATATCCATCCCTGGCTAATGAACCCCTGAACTGAAAGGCTATCATGGTCTACACACTGTTTTTTGTTTCAGGGGTTAAAGACTTCTGTGTTGGAAATAAAGCACAGGAATGACAGACCTAACTTTATCTGCATTTAGAATCTTCTGAGAATCATTGTACCAGTTTGTCATTAAAAGCAAACAAATGATAAATCTGTTTAAAATTACCAGTCAATGCCTAAATTTTGTAGGAGTAAGCAAAGGAAAGGGATTCATAAAAACTTACACAGAGGCTGAAGAGGCATTTCCATCGAGCAAAGACCTGAGCACAGCAACTAACAAAAGCTAAGTGTGGCCACACTTGCCTGATCCCCAGCTCCAGGGAGATGGAGACGAGCAGATCCTTGGGAATCATTGGCCTGCAACCTAGGCTATTTGGCCAGTTCCAGGCCGGGAAGAGACACTGAATGATGCCTGAGGAACACTAGAGATTGTCCTCTGGCAACTCTGGCAATCAGATGCACACACACACACACACACACACACACACACACACACATGCACACACATTACACATTAAAGTAGGTATGTGCACAGAAACACAAAGGAAAACTGTTTTATGGTTAAAAAAAAGTTATAAGATAAAGTCATAGACTAAAATACATGATGCTATTTGAAAACAACAAAAGCCAAATGGATTTACAAATGTGTAACAGTTCCCCCCAAATGTGTAACAGTTCCCCCCAAATGTGTAACAGTTCCCCCCAAATGTGTAACAGCTCCCCCCAAATGTGCAACAGTTCCCCCAAATGTGTAACAGTTCCCCCCAAATGTGTAACAGCTCCCCCAAATGTGTAACAGTTCCCCCAAATGTGTAACAGTTCCCCCCAAATGTGTAACAGTTCCCCCCAAATGTGTAACAGTTCCCCCAAATGTGTAACAGTTCCCCCCAAATGTGTAACAGTTCCCCCCAAATGTGTAACAGCTCCCCCCAAATGTGTAACAGTTTCCCCCAAATGTGTAACAGCTCCCCCCAAATGTGTAACAGTTCCCCCAAATGTGTAACAGTTCCCCCCAAATGTGTAACAGCTCCCCCCAAATGTGTAACAGTTCCCCCCAAATGTGTAACAGTTCCCCCCAAATGTGTAACAGTTCCCCCCAAATGAACGGTGTTTTTAAAACCTTCCAACTGTGGGTTTTATCTATTTCAGTTTGAAGTCGGCTGAAACTCTTCAGACCATTTTAGGAACTCTGCTCATCACACACTATTTCTCTGACAACTCTTTGTCTTCCTAACTTACTTGGACAATGTTTTAAATACCTACTCTGTACCAGCCAGTGCCAGAGGCTGCTGATACTTTTTTTAAAAATGAGTAAGATAAACCTATATCATTATAGAGACCCTAGGCTACTGAGGAAGAAAGGCACATACCCAGGTGGCATTGCAGGGCTTCTAACTCTGTAGAAAGAAATACACATGATCAGAACTCAATGGTGCTATTTCTTCTACATTTTATCTAAAAGAGAAAGACTCCCAGTGGCAAGAAGAAAGTCTTCTTAGTTGAGTGTTGGGGGTTGGTCTGGTGCTATGTATATAAATGCTAAATTCTGAACCCCAGATGAGTGCATAAATCTTGTTCCCCAATTTTAAGTTATGGGTCAAAAAAAAGGCTAGAGCCAGTGATTGGGCAGTAGAGAGAGGAAGGCGGGACTTGAGATGGAGTGAGGGATCTCAGGAGAGACTAAGGAATGAAGGAAGGAGCAGACAGAGAGAGAAGGAGGCTACCAGGAGTCTGGATGGATCATGATCATGTGGCCAGAAATGCAACCTGAGGACAGGCTGATGGAGCAGAAACAGCCCAGGTGAGACTCAAAGCAAGTGACGGCGACATTTAGGTGAGAATGCACAGACCCTGCCCAGTCAAGGCTTACAGCTTGTAAATAAAACAGTAGGTTTCTGTGTCTTTTATACAAGCTAGCTAGAATAAATCATTCATTTAGTCTTGACCTATGAGTGGGGAGCAGAAAGAGGGATAAAGAAGAGAGTGAGGTCACAAAGAACAAGATCTCTGTGGGGAAGAACACACGCAAGGTGCTTTGTGAGACATCTCCAGTGTTTCCTTGATTTGTGTATGTGTGTGTGCATGTGTGCGCGTAAGTGTGTGTGTGTATGTGTGTGTGTGTGTGTGTGTGTGCACGTATGTGCACATGAACACCTGCCCACAAAACAGGGGTACATGGGGAAGTAAATGCCCTGATGCTGGCATTATAGGCGGTTCCAAGCTGCCACACCTCAGTGCTGGGATCTCAGCTCTAATTATCCACAAGAGCGGTCGGTCCTCTTAGCCCCTAAGCCACTTACCAAGCCCTTTGGTGACTTTGTAATAATAATTATTATTACTGCTATATATTATTATATAATATATAATATACTGCTAGTATATTATTATAATATACTATATAAGATATTATTTTAATTTTATATAATTATTATTAATAAATATATATACATTGGCCAAAAAGCAAACTAAACTCACGTTCTCAAGTAAGTAACCAAAGGACATCAAGAAACCACTCCATGAGCTCCAAAACGGAGGTCACAAAGAGTATCCAAGATGGGGGTAAAAGCACTGCAGGCAAAACAGCTTTAAAAGACAAAGGCAGAACATAGACAGGAGTAAGAAATCAAGGCCACAGAGTTCAGGGGAGACAGGGGACTCCTAAACAGTTGTTTCTCAGCAATGTTCCTGACCACATGCCTCTGTACAAACCATAGAAAGCTCTAGCATCCCTCCATGAAACACAAAATGGCAAAAGACAGGAGCAGCAGTGACACAATATTGTAATATTAATTGATATTAGTACAATATTAAGAGTCAGGATAAATGAACCTGGAAGCCATTGTGTTCAGTTAAGAAAGCGAAACACAAAATGACAAAAGACAGGAGCAGCAGTGATACAATATTATAATATTAATTGATATTAGTACAATATTAAGAGTAAGGATACATGAAACTGGAGACCATTGTGAAGAAGACCATGCAGCTAAGAAAGCTAGATTCAGAAAGATGATCATCACATATTTTCCTAAAATTCTAGACAGGAAAAAAAAAGACGTGAAAGTTGAAGAAAGAGAAGAAGGAGCAGAGGGAAAGAGGAGGAGACTGGAGAAGGTGCTGGTGGTAAGGTTAAAATGTGCCATCTACATATATGGAAATATCCCAATAGGCCACACTTTGTACAACTGTATGCACTAAAACACTTAAGATAATAGCGATTAAAAAGCTGTAAATAATAGCTGATCAAAGAAAAGATCATAATTTATGTTCTCCACTTCCAGGCACTCATAACTTTCTGTCATTGCTAAAAACAGTTTCATTTCAGATCAGTAAACCACAGCAGAAAAGTCAGCTGTCTTTAAAGCCCAAATCTACTGTGGCTTCCCGAAGTACTTAGGGGGAAAAGGGTGTATCTTACAACTAAATACTGCACTGAGTGTGTGGAACTGCAGAGAGGGACTGAAATGCTTGTAACAGTCTCAAGGAAGACAACAGAATAAACTAAGACTCTACACAGTGCAGCACACAGAGCTTAGAGGTGACACAATGGTACACCGTGACTGTCCAGGTGAGTCTAGAACTGCCGCAGCATCTGTCAAACTCATCCTACATATGAACCCATTCTTACACTATCCTGGAAGCAGTCTGATAGACAGACAGTGATGGGCCACAGGCCACACATTTGTTTTTCCCAACATGCTACAAATGAGTCAAAACAACTCATCACTATTGAATTAAGATACAATGATTAATTTCAACAACTAACATCATACTGTGAGGCTGGAAAGATGAGTCACTGTTTTAAGAGAACTGGCTGCTCTTGCAGAGGACCTGGGTTCAATTCCAACACACAGGGCAAAGCCCAGCCATCAGTAACTCTAATTTCCATGGGATCTGACAGCCTCTTCTGGCCTCCCCAGGCACTGCATACACATGGTGCATATACATACATGTAGACAAAACACCAATGCATATAAATTAAAACAACTTTAAAAAAAAACACTGCACTCAATAACACAAATAAAGGGAAGACTTTTAATATGCATATTATATTGAGTGTTACCTATGCTTAATCGAATTGTGAAAGAATAAACAGTTTTAGGCCTTCCTAAAGAACATGGAACCATTAAAATGTTTTTGCTTCTCATAACCAAATATCCCAAGTAATTAAGCACCAATATCAAGTCTGAACATTAGCAAGGTAAAAATGAACTATGCATGCAAACCTTTGGCCATGGCTTGAGAATCACCCTAGGTTTAATTGAGGTTAATCTGAAAAGCATGTAGGGTCCTCTAGTACTACTGATCGGGGAAACTTCTCAGGCATGCCAACTTGACTGGGTTTCTTTTATTTCTATACAATCCAAACCAAAGTGTCCAACACTGAACACAGTGAGGCACATAATCCCAAAGGCTGAGGTAAGAAGATCTCAGGTTCAAGGCCAGTCTGGGCTACATAATGACACAATGTAGCAATTTGAATGAGCATGGCTCTCACAGGCTCATATATTTGAATTCTTGTATCGCTATTTAGGAAGGTTTAGGAGGTGTGGCTTTGTTGTGGGATGCATGCTACTAGACATGGGTTATGAAGTTTTAAAAGCCTAGCTAACTAGTTCGGGCTAACTAGTTTGTGTTTCTCTCTCTCTCTCTCTCTCTCTCTCTCTCTCTCTCTCTCTCTCTCTCCCTCTCCCTCTCTCCCTCCCTCCCTCCCTCCTTCCCTCCCTCCCCTCTCCCCGTACCCTACCTTCTCCTCCTCCCCTTCTCCCACTCTGCCTACTGTTTTTTCTCAACGTGTTCTCTGCCTGCCCGCCCGCCCGCCTGCCCACCATGCTGCCCGCCATGATGATCATGGACTAACCCTCCAAAAATGTAAGCAAGCCCTCAATTAAATGTTTCCTTTTAATAAGTTCTCTTGGTCATAGTGCTTTGTCATCACAATAAAAAGGTAACTAGAGTACACAAAGAAAGAAAAAGAGTCAGTGTGATCACCATGCAAACAGAAAACAACAAGGAAAACTGTGTAACTGACAATCAGATGAGACTGTGAAACCTCAGCACACACCAGAGAACCAAGGCTGTGTGATAAACTGTAATGTTACAACTTGATTCCAGGAACTCTTCCTATGTGATTAACCAATGACATATCTGGAAATCTATAGTAATGACCAGTTTCTATCATTTTAATTTTTAAGGAGAGGGAAGCAATCCAACACCTTAGGTGGCGATGACGGGAAAACAGATCTCCGGCACTGGTTTTCTTTCTCTACATAAGCTTTGCCTTCACTACGTTCTTAGCCACACAAAGTTCCCTGGAAGACCCATGGCACAACTCAAGGTGTGCAGCAGTCAGTTGTGTTCTTTCCCTCCCAGAATCTCCTTCCCCAAACCGCAGGACAGCGATTGGCTCAGCTGCTTCCCTAAACAGCCCATTTTAGTTTTTAAAATGCATTTTAAATCAGAGCGCTCAGTTAAGTGTTTTTATTAAAGAAGAAGAGGCGGAAGGGGAGGAAGAAGACGACAAAGAAGACGAAGAAGACGAAGAAGACGAAGAAGACGAAGAAGACGAAGAAGAAGAAGAAGAAGAAGAAGAAGAAGAAGAAGAAGAAGAAGAAGAAGAAGAAGAAGAAGAAGAAGAAGAAGAAGAAGATGATGATGATTCAATACCCACCAAATTATCAACTAGGATATTTGGCGTCAGAGTTTAGCCCTGAAGACACGTAGACATACTCTCGCTTAAGAATATGAAAACAGTTATAAACCTTAGCATTTAATGGCTCTCTCTCCAGCAGGATCTGGAAGCAGTTGAAGACAGGGAAAGAACATGATCAAAATATGTTATATAAGAAATAGAAATATTTTAATTAAAAGGAATATAGAAACACACCTGACAAATCGTCCTCATGTGAATTACAGGATTTTTTTTTAATATTTGTGATCCTGAATTGGTAAATGTACCATCAAAGGATCCTGTGTAAATGTAAGCATAAGCTCAAGGAACCATTGAAGTGTCTTACCTTTCTAGGCATACTTTATTCAGACCTCGTGACTAATGGCAGATGGAACAGAGCTGTCCCCTGTCTCCTCAGATTCACTATGCTGCGGTTAAACATGTGCACTGGTTTCAACTGCATCATTACATTATCTGATAAAACTAAAAACACCAGATTTTCAGAAGTGGTGTCCCAGAGTCAACTGGCTCTCACCTCTTTTCCATTCATTTGGGGAAGTAGAGAACTGTTATTTGGGTAGGCTCCTGTAAATACTCCCAGGGAACCCTAGTCTGGGTCAAACAATGTTTTGTGCATTTTAAAACTTGAGTGCCACCACAAATACTTTGAATGCATTCTCTCCCATAAAAAGACGCACGCAAGCACGCACGCACACACGCACGCAAGCACGCACTGCATACAGTATTTAGCAGTTCCTGGGCTTTCCTGAAGCCCATTTGTAGGCCCTAAGACCTCTAGGTTAGTAAACACTGCTTGTGTTGGTAAACACATATGAGTCAACGCTTGAGCAATTTCTAGCATTTCACCCTCTGAACCGACCAGGAATCTAATCCCACCTTTGAAGGCGCTTATCATACACTCAGCATTCGTCAGAAATAATTACCACAGCATTCTTTTCTGTTGTGTGGTAAGTTGCTCAAAGCATAAGGGGATTAACTGCTCTCAAGCAGGATCCTGGCTCTTTCCTATCTCAGAGGTTGAGAACCTGAGCTATGGATGGCCTTCCTTGCAGGCAGGCCACTGATGACTTCATTCTGATTCTCCCCAGAGAGCTAATCAGTAGACTTCCTGACGCTGGCAACACAAACAAGCCCAGAATTAGCCTGGCTAATGCAGGTATTGTCTGGAAGGACAGAGACACCACTTATGCAAATTCCAACAACCCACCTGCCTTTCCCCTAGGCCCTTGTCCTAGCTCTTGGTCTCTCCCTCTTCTCAAACACATCAGATACATCACCACCACAGCTACAAGTGGTCACTGTAGTCGCTAATTTAGACTCTCTCATCTGGAAAGGGAGACACAAGGAGGTATAAGAAAATAGTCAACAGCTTGGAGGCGCCGTTAGGTGGGGGGGATTTCCATTGAACTACAGACAGTAGTGTAACTATTGTTTGCCTGTAACTAATGGTAGGTGTCAGAACAGGTAACAGAGAATATTCTGAACACTCCCAACAATAATAAATAATGAGAAAAAAAGAAATGAATAGAGAAGTGAATGAATGAATGAGGAGATGAATGGGTGTGGCCTAACTCTCATTCGATTGCAGGGTGGTGGTCACACTGGACTTAAGAAGAATCTATACATATTATGCATCCATCAGATTTCAAGTACAACTAAGTCAGCATCATTCAGACTTTCCTGTTCTGTAACTGTCTGATATAACTTCATCCTTATCGTGAGTCACCCGGATCGTGCCTGCAACGTACTGTCAGGCCCACAAGTCTGCCTTAATCATTCCTCCGTCTCCAAGACTGAGTTAAAGTTGGGGAGAAAAAGCTGCTATGTAGAAGATTTGTTCCCACATTAGAAATATTTTATGAGACTTATATGAGGTTTATATTTTGGGGATCACTTATAGTTGTTCCTCATACTCTCAACGAGTTTCCCACCTTGTGAGCTTACAGGGTAAGGGGTACTTACTATAAATACTAGACTTACTAATATTAAATTACTAATATTAAAACTAGTTTGTTTAAAAAGAAAAACAACTAGAACTACAAATAATGAGCAGGCCCAAAGTGAGGAATGAAAGTGAAGTTTGGGCTGGGAGGGTGACTCAAAGCTTGTGCCATGCTAGTGTGAGCTCCTACGTGAATCACTAAAACACACATGCATAGTGAAGGGTCTGTATTCTTCCAACACGATGAGAGTCCCTGGGAGCTCCAAGGCCAGCTACCTTGCCTTATGCAGCAGTCAAACCACAAAGAGACCTGGCCTCCCCCATGGTAGAGAGTAAGTGTTGACCCCGAGGTTGTGCTCGGGTCTATACATTCATGCTGTGATCTGTGTAGGCCTGTGAGCATGTGTGGGCACGTGTACACACACACACACACACACACACACACACACACACACCACGAGTGCAGTCGGCATAAACAATGAGAAGGAAAAAATTGTTTTCAAGCGTTCAGTTTCCTTGATTATCCCCCACCCCTGACCCTATGACTAGAAACCAGGACAACAATGAAAACCCGGGTCACCTTGGAAAGCAATGACACCTCTAAAAATAAAAATAAATTAAAAAAAAATCAACATTCCCAGGCTGTAATATAATGGTTTCCTGGTACACAGAAAGACATGCTTGCTACTCGACCCCCACAAGGGAACTGTGGCAATTAATTATTCAGCATCTGTAAAGTGCTTTGAAAATAAGACACTAAGTGCTAAATACCATCATCAATTTTCCGCAAACCACATTGAAAGTGAGCTCACTGGATCTGCCATGGAACTGAATCATTAGTATAAGAGCCCCTGCTTTCTTTCACCTTTCGTTTAGACCATTAGACCAAAGAGCTCTCAGTGACACCCCTATGGACACATCCTTCCCTCCTGACAGCCTCCAACTGCCTTGTGGAAAACAGCTGGTCCTTGATTTTCAGAGAAAATATAAATTCTAATAATGTGATTTTACTGGGATTTATCATCTTTACTTATTAAGTATCCCTTCTCTTCTGCGTTTCACATAAGCTATGTAATACAGGGAAATTGTTACTACAGTCCTCTCACGAAACTTTGTACACAGTTTAAATTCTGTCTTAATGTACTTCTTTGGTACATTACTTCAGCCAACATTTATGCATGTGTCCATGACCATATAATATGTATAGTTACAGCCTAAGAACTGATTAAACTTTACATTCTAAATGGAAGTGATAAGCCAATCAATTTGTCTATCTACCAAAAAGCTCTGGAGGAAGAATTTTTCCTTCTTAATTATAAACTTTTCTAGTTTGCATTTATTTATTTTATACCTCATAACTAAGACTGAGTTGTTGTTCACCAAATCATGACTAAAACCCACATTTTAAAGACCAGCTTGCAGTGCGGGAGATATGGTTCGGCATTTAAAACCACTGGCCCTTCCAAACAACCTGGGTTTGATTTCCTGAACCCACATGGCAGCTCACAACCATCTGTAACTGCAGTTCCGCAGGACCTGATGCCCTCTTCTGACCTCCACATGCATTGCACACATGTGGTGCACAGACATGTACAGGCAAATACAAATTAAATAAATAAATCCCACTTACAGGTATGAGAAGGAAATGAAGAAGGGCTAAGAGTGTTGGGGTTGGGTGTTCTCTCTCTCTCTCTCTCTCTCTCTCTCTCTCTCTCTCTCTCTCTGTCTGTCTTATTAAGCAGCTCTCAAGCAGAAGTTTTGAGCCAACATCTTCAATGCCACCACACAGTAATTGTGCCCAGCCTGGGATTAGACACACAAGTACAGCAGTCATTCTCACCTACACCAGCTTCGGAGGTGATACCATTTGCTATCCCTTACCTCCTGCAGAGCAAGAAGCCATCTACCCAAAAGTCCTAATGTTGTATTTGCAACCTCAAAGCTATGCCTGCATAACTTTCTTGCCTGTGGAGTTTTCACCTATTTGGCAAGCCTCAACACAGCAATTCTTACGAGGTAATTTATGTGTTTTAATCCCCAAATGCAGCTTTAAAACTCCATTGTCCTAATTTACTTTCAATGGCTGTTATTATAAACACTGACCGGAAACAACCTGAAGGAGAAAAGGACTTACATGAGTGGACAGGTGACAGTCCACTGTTGACAGAAGCCAGGGCAGGAGCATGGGGCAGAAACCTGGAGGCAGGGACTGATGCAGAGGCCATGGAAGAGCACTACTTAGTGGCTTGCTCAGCTTGCTTTCTTATAGTACTACCTTGGACCATGGGCCCAGGAGTAGCATCATCCACAGTGGGCTGGGCCCTCTCACATCAGTCACCAAGAAAGTGCCCCACAGACATGCCCAGAGGCCAATCTAATAGAGGCAGGTCTCTAACTGAGGCTCCCTCCTTCCGGATGACTCTAGTTTCTACCAAGTTGTCAAAAGTTAACCAACACAGGCATCTTTGCCTTTACAAAGATGTAGCTTTTTATGGGATGAGTCTTTCCCCACTCACATGTAGACATTAACACACTTTTACACATGTGCTGGTTATCTTTAAATATTTAATCCATATTCATATTCACCTCTCCCATACATGTCTCCAATCAAATACTAAAGGGAGATCTTAGATGGATTCAGCTTTTCTAATCTCAACAGGTTGTTTAAAAAATGCTAGTTGCAGAAGTGAGAAGATCAGACCTACATTAGACTTGTGACTCGGCGCAGAAAAGTAACTATGGAATCCTGCACAGAGCCCAGAAGAAGGCTCTATTCAAATAACAGTTGGTGCCAAAGAATTACAGTAACACAAAATTTTTAATTGATTCTGGTTGATGCTATATATCCACATAAACCTCTTCTTCTAAATAGTAGTTTATAACAAATACGTAAATTAATTACTTTCTGTGGATCACTCCTAACAATCTCACTTCTTTTTGAAAAAAAAAAAAAAACAAGTAAGGCTCCTTAAGCTAAAATGGAGGATGAACTCAACGGAAACGTTTAAGAGGCTGGAGAGATGGCTAGTGGTTAAGAGCACTGGCTGCTCTTCCAGAGGTCCTGAGTTCAATTCCCAGCAACCACACGGTGGCTCACAGCCCTCTGTACTGGGATCTGATGCCCTCTTCTGGTGCGTAGGTATACATAAAGACAGATCACTCACACATAAAATAGATCAAATCTTTTTAAAAAAATACAATTTTGGGGGGAGCTAGAAGGGTGGCTCATTGGTTAAGTGCAATTGTTCTCTTGAAGAAGTCCAAAGTTTGGTTCCCAACACCCATGTGGGGCAGCTGACAAATGTCGGAGACTCCAGTTCCACTCTGCTAGCCTCAGGGGGGTGTGGCAGTTATTAGATATTGATCCACACGTCACATGTTTCATGACTATTTCCACTTTAATATTGACAGTGTAATCGGACAGTCCTTTTAAAACAACAAATATATATATATATATATATATATATATGTATATATGTATATACACACACACACACACATATATACAAATACACATATACATATATCATAGCAACCATCTAGGGGGATCCCATTTCAAAGTACTTTGCACTCACTCGTGTCCCTAATGAGACTATAAAGACTGACCAAGGGCATTAACCATGTCCTCTACTAAGAAGGAAGTAAACCAGCAGAAGCTAAAGCCCACAAGAACCTTAATTCAAAACCAAACTTCTAAAATACTCTAGGTGATCTACTGTACGTCGGTGTCATTTAAATGCTGAAACAGTAACAAAAAGGATTCCAGAATGTTTAAGGGACACACATTTAATTGTCACAGTTACATTAGCAGATTGTAGGTGCTAACCTCTTCCTGTGGCACCAGGGCAACAGGTAAGGTGCAGACAAACTGTGCAAACTTTCCTGTCTCTCATGAGCTCTGTACAAATGAATGGGCATGGTTCCACTTCAATTTAGAGAATGCTGTATATATCCTTGATGGAAGCTAAGATATGTCTCGCTCGATCGCTCTCTTGCTTACTGGCCAGCTCTGTCTTGCTCACTCACTCACACACAAACATACTCTTAAAAATTTCACCTACCATGTGACCAAATTCTTCACATTTTAACATCAGTACTTATTCCTTCTGGATCTTCCCAGTAAACATACATAAATACCAGTAAGACGTGTAACCCATTATAATGCATTAAATTGCCCCTAATACATTGCCAGGTGTTGTCTTCTCAGAGGAAGAACTAGGAAACATTAATAATGAGAGTACTCCGTTTCAGGCCCGGGAGAGTCTTATTACAAGGGGCAGGGAGAGTTGAAAAAATACCAAACACAACTTCCCTACACTTTTCTAAGAATACCACCCCCACTAACTTACTTACATCATGGGAACTGAGTTAGGTGAGCTCACCTGAGAAGCTGAGAACTGGGAGCACAAAACCACCAGCTGCTGCCCCTCCAGATGCTGCTCTGTACAGAAGGCCTGGTTGATAGAAAGTTCTAAGGCCTGTTCTCCTTACTTCCCAGTGGGACACCTCGAGGATCTCTGGAGGCCCTGCTGAGGACCTGCCTAAGCCTTGTTATTCTTGTCTTACATTCCAACTCCTCTCTCTGCTCACTCCCATTTTCTCTCTTCCAATGTTCCTAAGCACAAGACCCCAAACACCCCCCTCAAGATCTCAGAAGCTGCTCAAGGTACACACATAGGGGGCGGTGCAGGAGGTGGGGGAAGTGGGATCCGAGCACCGACCCTCTGGCTCTAGAGCCCAAAGTCTTAAGCAGCACAAGAAAGTTCTGACAGTTATAGAGGATCCAGAAAATTATGGAACTTTGTACAAGCCTCGTCAGCCTGCAGGTACAAGGAAGCTGAGATTAGCTGGAGCTGAGCGTCTTCCCAAGGCCTCCTCTTACTCTCAGCATCTGCTGGCTCTGCCCTTCACACAGCCGCTGTGTGGATTATCAGTGTGCACATGAGGGTGTCACTTTTCTCTCCAAGATACAATTATCCACACTTTTGTTTAAAAAAAAAATAATTAAGGTACCATAGCCGTCTAATCAGAGATTAAGGCCTAAGAGCACGAACAAATTGGTTAGTAGCAATATAGCAATCAGTCCACACATTTCCACCCCAGACATGCTCTCTGAATTGCATAAAGATCAAGAGAGGCAGGCAAAGGGAAAATTATTCAATGTGTCATTAAGATGGGAGATAAGGGTGTACATCTCACTTTACAATGATGAACATCAAAAATGTTTTAAGGCCATTTTAGTTCAGACCCTAATTAGGTAAGCCTCAAGAATCAGTAAATTCTATGAAGTGAATACTTGACACAGCTCCTGTTAACTCAAGCAGGCGGGTTCACAATTTCCCAGAAACAGGCTCCTCAGAGACTCCTTTTCTTTCCTTGACGTCCTAGACTGTGCATCCCCATAGCCCAGGCTGCAGGCGCTTGCTCCATCTCCCTTCTTCCCAAGGCAACACACTCCCTAAGCACTTACATCCCTGGACACCATCTGGGAAAGAAACCCCTGAGTTTACACTTACAGCTGCACTCCAAGCAGAACGCTGCTAGGAGCCTACATGTTCTAACCTGCTACTGCTGCAGCTCTGACTTTTCTCATCTTGTTCAAGCTCATGTGTCTGTGGTCTGTCTGTCTGTCTGTCTGTCTGTCTGTCTGTCGCAGAAGCTAAAACCACAGCCAAGTGTGGAGATGTGCCACTGGACTTCCCAAGGTCTAATTTGTGAACATGCTGTTACACTGCATAAAGTTATAAAACACAACCTCCCTCCCTCTCTCTCATGTGTGTGTGTGTGTGTGTGTCTGTGTCTGTGTCTGTGTCTGTGTTTTGTGTACACACATTTATATAGGTTCATACACCCATGCATACTTAGAGGCTACAGGTCAAAATTAAGTATCTTTCTCTATCACTCTCTCGCCAACTTAGTTTTGATCCAGAGTCTGTTTCTGAGCCTGGAGCTCAGCAACTGGCTACAGTGAGTGGCCAATGAGCTCCGATGATACCCCTGATAATACCCATCTCTACCTCCCCACCAGCATTATAGGCTGGCTCTGCCATGCCTGGCTCTTTGCATGGATGCGGGGAACCAATACCAGGTATTCATGTTCCTGCAGCAAGTACCTGCCCACTGAGCCGGCCTCCCAGCCCCTGACAATGATTTTCAAACTTTCAGAAAATAAAATTTTACCTTATTTGCTTAGGAAAACAATTTTTTTGACTGGTGGAATTATTCCAAATCAAGAAATAATATGTAATGATTTCAATCTCAGCAAAGACTGGATTCAGAGAAATTCAACAAGGTCCATGTGCTCATTTTATAATCTCACATAAAATTAAGACGGCACATACACTAGTGGGCTCTGGTCAAGGTAAGAGCCGAGACATGACATGCTGGGGGAAATGCCAGAAACTGTCATATGGGGTTGGACCCACCATCTTTCATAACAAAGTTCAGTGAGATCTTATAGCGGCACTGAGGAAGAGATGTGTTCCACGCAATGACCAGTGAGCTGAATGAACAAAGCTTTGTGCAAAGAGAATGGCTCTGGGCAACACCCTGGATAAAGAGAGAATGGTCACCAGAGACTAGACCCAGTTACCTAATATACCCATCTTCTCTTTGCAGCTGTATGAACACATGGTCCCCCGATGGATTTCTCCAGATCATCTCCTTTTGGAGAAGCGAGTTTCTCACTGTGATAAGAAACTCTGAGAAGCATAAAACACTGAATATCGTCATAATAAACCTAATTCTTCTGGTGCCTCTGGTTCTCAAGCTTTCGGGTCTAAGGAAAGTGTTCACAGTGTCATAGGCTTCAGTGAAATCTCATTCAGACACCAGACACCATTGGTTATGACCATAAGCATTCATACAGCTCTGTCCGTTCTCAGGCACTCATGATGGGCTCTCTATTTTTCTACACCTTTCCAATAATGTCTCTCTTGAAAACAAGATAAAACCCTCTAAGGTGTATTCATTTCTTAAGACATATTTTAATTTGGCATGTGCATGAATATTTTGCCTGCATGCATGTATGTGCACTATGTGTGTGCAGTGCCTGGGGAGGCCAGAAGAGGGCACTAGATCCCCTGAAATGGAACTTGAGATGGTTGTGAGCCACCATGTCAGTGCTGGGAACTCTACGCAGGTCCTCTGCAAGAGCAGTACACTGTTCCTCTCTACTGTGCCATCTCTCTAGGCTCCCGAGGGAACATTCCTGATGACACTTCATACAGTCAAACGCATGCACAAAGAGTACTTGAAAGTCTTCAGTAAGAGATAATCAAACTCAAATATGTGTCCTAGTATATTATCTTTCAACATATTAAAAAATACTGAAACATAGTAAGATTTTACTAGAAATACTACACATACAAACAAAAGATCATCTATAAAGCACCTGAATATCCTATGCCTTCACACATATTGTAAGGCAAGTTATCACACCCTGACACACAGATATAATAATATCCTCATGCCTGCCGATATTACTCACTCAATTATATTTGTATAACGTCTTTCAGAGATTTTGTAAAAACATCTGGACTTAAAACTCCTTATTCAAGAGGCAAAATATGATCAACATAAAAATAGTTTGAATGAGAAAACACCGAGTTAAGATGTTTTTCGGGAATCTTAAAAATGGGAGACGTTGAATAAAGGACATGAAAAACGTCCTGCCCTGCATTTTAGCAACTTCTTGTGTTAGACTGTAATGATTCCAAAAGAAGCTGGGGCTGGAGGGGTGGCTCAATGCTTAGGAGTCCCAGTCACACAATAATGGAGGCTGAAGTTTGGTTCCTAGAACCTACATAACAGTCAGAGAGATGAGCAAATGCCTGTAAGATCCAAGGGATCCAATGGCTCCTGGTCTCCACAGGAGCACACTTACGCGCGTGTGTGTGTGCGCGCGCGCGCGCACACACACACACACACACACACACACACACACACGCGTGCGCGCGCGCGCTCGCACACACACGCACACAGAGAGAGAGAGAGAGAGCAAAAGAAATATCTTTAAAAAAAAACATAAAAGCCTTAAGACACTATCAATACTTTTAATCTCAAATAGTAAGAGTATGTACAACACAGAGAACAAAGAAGCCACTCAAATCAAAATGGGTTGTTTTCCAAGAATCAATAACCGAAGACAAATACTTCTAACAAAGTTTTACCCCAAAGTTACTAGATCCCAAATGTCATCAATAAGAAAAGTCACAAGACGGTAAACAGAGGGGGAGGACCACAATGAGTCACAGGGGCTACCTGGGTCACTTCCTCCAGAAGTCAGACTCAGAGAACATCACCCGCATTTTAAGTCTTTTTGGCCCTAGCTTGTTCAGTCAAAGCAACAGTATGAAAGATGTGCTCCCAGACTGAAAAAGTGCCCAGCACAGGACAGCACGCTCACCCGTGAGCACGCTAAAGAGCAGCGCGGAAGTGTGAGCAGTGAGTGTTCAGTCAGAACTCACAGCCAAAAGTTTTGACAGAAAAGGAAAAGAAATCCACCTGCTTGAGCTTTATAGACTTCTGATGTATTTGTATGAGTTTTCCTTTTGTTTCTTAATGTATCTTCAAGGGAATCTGTCTGACCCCGTTTACCTGAATCCTTGGACACATCCCTATCTGCCTCTCCTCAATTCCCTGGGAAAGATGCCACCTTATGGTGAGAATGTGTAAGCCTTGTGTTTCTGCCTGATCAATGCCCCGCATTTTCCAGAAGTGACTGATTGTGATCATGAGGACTTCAATAAGCCCCCTGCTGGGGGTTGGTTCTAATGCTTTGTCTTAATTTGGCTCCCAAAATCACACAGGCATCGGCATGTCCAGATGCTGAGGCTCTCTGTCCCCAGTTGGTTTTTGATTAATCAATAAGGAGCCAATGACCAAAAGAGGAGGGACTTTTAGGATGCCCGGGCAAGAAGACAGGGGAGAAGAAGGGGATTCTGCCAGAAGAGGAACAGGAGCTTAGGATAGACACAGTAGGGAAGCAGAGAGGGCAGACTTAAAGTCCCACCGACACATAAAAATCTAGGAAAGTGGCCCTAGGCCCACGCACCCGACTGACTGCGTCTGGGGTAGCAGAGATGAAATGTAGATTTTAAAAGGTGTTAACTCAGGAATGCTGGAGGGGAGTATGAGTTAGCCATGGGGAGGTTTGGAAGTGCCCAGCCATTGAGCTAGTCAAGGCATATTTAAAATCTCACTCTGTGTGTGTGTGTGTGTGTGTGTGTGTGTGTGTGTGTGTGCCCAACTCTGCTAACACGGTGAGTGCTCGCCTCCTATTCCTAAGGTCGCCATCTATAGAGGCCCAAGGCTGCCTTGGTGGGGCTGTGGTCATGCACCTCCCAAGAGGAGGAGCTTAGAGTGAAGCCATCAACACCCACGTGCCTGTAAAACCTATATTAAAGACATTAGGTCTGTTGCATCAAGCCATGTATGGACAACAGATTTCCCTGCTGAGGACACTAGAAATGAAGAGTGTATCCACTTCTATGTCACACCAGTTTAGATACTACAGTTATTGTAATCCATTTCTTTAAACAGTTTTCCCTGGGCTGGAGAGATGGCTCAGCAGTTGAGAGCACTGGCTGTTCTTCCTGAGGTTACAGGTTCAATTCCCAGCACTCACATGGCAGCTCACAACTCTCTGTAATTCTAGTTCCAAGGATCTGTGGCCCTCTTCTGGAGTCTTTGGGCACTGCACTTCTGCATATACACTAACATGCAGACACACACATCTATATATAATTTTAAAGTAATAACTTTTTTTAAGATTTATTTATTTATTTTATGTCAGTACACCTAGCTGTCTTCAGACACAACCAAAAGAGGGCATCAGATCCCATTGCAGATGGTTGTGAGCCACCACGTGGTTGCTGAGAATTGAACTCAGGATCTCTAGAAGAACAGTCAGTGCTCCTAACCACTGACCCATCTCTCCTGCCCTAAAGGAATAATTCTTAATTAAAAATACATACAATCATTAGTCTTCAAAAAAATCCATAATCTCAGTCTTTTGAAAATCCCAAGTGCTGAATAGACATCAAAGGGAGGGTCCTGGTAGCCAGCATAGCTAGAGCAGTGTCCATATATCACGCAGATTTATCAGCATTAAAACCACCAGCTTAGCCGGGCAGTGGTGGCACATGCCTTTAATCCCAGCACTTGGGAGGCAGAGGCAAAAGGATTTCTGAGTTCAAGGCCAGCCTGGTCTACAGTGTGAGTTCCAGGACAGCCAGGGCTACGAAGAGAAACCAACAAAAACAAAAACACCAGTTGTAATCACCTCTCAGAATGTAATCACCCACAGCAGGTTTTTTTGTGGGGAAAATAAAAAACTCTCTGAGGCACTAGTCTAACAAGGCATGGTCACCATTTGTACTCATTTCCAGTTTCCATTATGCCTTTACCAGAAAACAAAGTCTGCCTGCTATAACAGAAAAGTCCATTTCTCATCCAGTCAGCCCATTTGGGTCAAGCCCAGATGAAATATACATCTAAAATGTAAGCATGCTATAAATGCAAATCAGCGTGTGATCCTGAAGTAATGCTGCTTGCCCAGTAGAGTATTTTTTAAAACTTTAAAAATTAAAAAAAAAAAAAAAAAACAGTTGAACTTAAGTGATGAGACCAAAGTAACCAAGAGTACCAACAGCTCTACAAAGCAAGAAAATAAATAACTAAATCCCAGTACAAAAGAAAGAAAGAAAAAAACCAGCCTTTGGGTAAAAACTGTAATCAGATGTCCACATAAAAACTCCTCCTCCAGGAGTCTGGAGAGATGGCTCAACCGTTAAGAGCACTGGTTGCTGTTCCAGCAGTCCTAATTTCAATTTCCAGCAACCACATGGTGGCTCACAACCATCTGTAATGGGATCTGAAGCCCTCTTTTGGTGTGTCTGAAGTGACAGTGCACTCATATACATAAAATAAGTAAAATCTTTTTTGAATATAGATAAAAACTCATCTTTTTTGTATTGCCAGCCTGTTTTGTAAAGTAAAACCTACCACTGATTAAAAGCACCATGTGATCCTCAACACACACACACACACTCACACACACACACACACACATTTTAATTCTATTTAAATAGGCAAAAGGAAAAAACAGTCTCAAAATCAACCATTGGCTGAGAAGCAGGAATCAGCAGCTGCTGCTTCATTGCTTCACCGTGTTGCAGGGGTGTGGTCTGCACCTTGACTTTCATGTTACAGTTGGCATATGTGAGAAACACTGTATCCACACTGGGTGGAAAGGGTTCTTTCTGAGTCCAGCTTTAGGTGGATATTCTTCCTTAACTGTTCAACTCTGTGTGCAACATGGTTTCCAAAGTTTCCGGACTGGAGGAGCCACTCCAGTATTCTAGATCTGGAAATGTGTTGCCTAGCACTCTAATTACACAAGCTAAAAATATATGGTGTGTAGGCTTTAGAGGAATTGTCCATGGAGTGAAGAGCAATATAATCATTTTTCAAGGGTGCTTTAGGTCTGGTGTGTGTTACATGGGGCCCAGACTTAATATGACCCATATAATGAAACGAGTGATCTCACTGCTGGCTGTTAAGACTCAATTTCCAACATAATGTTTCATAAACCCATTCAAAAGTCTGCTTTATCGACAGAAAGTAGAAGTCTTAGAGGAAAACCTGCAAAACACAGTTTGAGTTACCCCAAGAGCCTCAGAGAGATAACAAAATGTGTTGTTCATTCAGTGAGCCAAACATTTATTAATATGCCAGCAACTGCTCTCGGTGCTGGCACAATTGACAAAGAGCACTGCAGAACACAGTGATGATAATAACTAACATGTAGAAGTCGGAACAAAGCTTAATAAAACTCATTTGGTGGACGCCTGAAACCACCTCTGTGAGTTGACTTCTACAGTGACTTTGGTTAAAAAGAAAAAAATTAATAGAAATTTTAAAAAAAATAATTAAACTGACAGTTTTTTAAATTCCTCATATCAAACACTGTGTAGAGTAAGACATTTGAGTCTTCAAATCCTGTATCTTCTGAAAGCAGGTCTCCATCAAACGTTGGGCAATACAACATTACAAGACATGTGACTGTCATGTTGAGTTGCTGTAATGGACAAGGCCAGTTCTCCATGCCTTAGAGTGTTAGTTCAAAGTTGGACATTAGGCTATTTTTTAAGGATGGGATTTTATAGATTCCTACCATTGGGACAATCAAGTTCAAATGCCTCATCTCTTTACACACTAACAGTACTTAGCAGAAGACACTACTGATAAGCGAGTTTGCCTGACTAGCTGTGCTTTCTAAACAAGTAAATGATATTAATTTCCCAGGTATTAATGCCTTTCCTTACTTGGGATAATAGATTAGACAGAAACTTCATGGGCAAAAAAAAAAATAACAATAATAACTAAACCAATGGTATACCTGATAAACGTTTGAAAGAGTCACTGAGCAGTGTAAATTGAGTCCGTGACTTGATAGACTCATACAGAGTAGGTAAAACGCACAAAGCATATGAATGTCCACTGTTCATAAAGATGTTTGCGGGAGACTTCCATTCACTGTGTGTAGAAGGATGAGTCAGTACCAACTCTGAGGGAAGATACTAAACCAAATCTAACAGCTGAACTCAACACACACGACTAAGTTCTCCACACTTACTAAAAGATATATTCAGGAATACACAAATCAGCACGCATCATAATCAACAAATACTGAAAACAACCCAAGTATCCACCAAGAATGGAAAAGATAAATGAATTGTGCTATTCCCCAGAAGTAAATCGCCTCAGAGCAATGGGAGTAAGCAAACTTGCTACACGTGAACCAAGACCAAATCTCCCAAACACAGCATCCAACAAGAAAGGTCAGACCCCTACTCGGCTCGCTCAGGGAAAGTTGAGTAACAGGTAAAGCAACCTCCAGCCTCAGCCTTCCCTGTTGAGGGAAACAGGGTCTTACAGTGGAGGGGATGGAACCTTCAAGGCTTCCATTGACCTGCATCCTGAAGTGAGTGCTGGTGACAGGGGTGGATTCACTCAAGTAGATTGTTGAGCTGTTTGCTGATGTTTTAATGGCATTTGACATGTTCTGACTACATATAAAGAATAAAACTTAAAACTTAAATACTTGAGGCTGATGGAAGGATTGAGAAAAAGAGGGAAGAAAAGGGGGCACTGCCATACATGACATTCTCAAGTATCAAGTTCTAGCCTTTACTTCTGTTCAAGGCCTTTTGGCCTCCTCTTCCTTTACCAACAGGTTGCCCACTCAGCCAGCTCAGTGTCTGCTATGTACCTACCAATCTCAGCCCATTTCTACCTTCTGTCTTCTTGTTTACTGCTGACTGGGATATTGAAGGTCTTATAACAATTGTAACTCAAATGTGCTTCCTATACAAAGACTCTAAGAAATCTCCTGTGTGATGGGAGTCCTCTTTAATATGTGTCTTCTCTCTGCTGCGCAGAGCCTTTCTTTCGAGAGAGCATGCCAAAGAGATGACCATGTAACTAGATCCCAGCGACCATCAGGAGGTCTCCAAGGCAAAGCTAGTATTGAGTAGTAGAAAAGCCCGGACTCCTTAAGTTTGCTCACTTGAAAATAGTATAGAGTGGGCTGTTCATGAGAAAGGATAGTTTCAAAGGCAAAAAGGAAAGTCTCACTTCCTATTAATGACATTAGGAAAAAGCTTCCCTACTGTGTGACTCACAGAAGAACAAGTTTCTTCTTTTTGAATTTCTGATTGCTTTATTTTTATGCCACCCAAAATTATCTCAAAAACTCTGTTTAAAAAAAAAAAAGTTTTAAGCTTGTTAATACAAATTCAACAAAGTAAGAGGAAAACAAAACCCCAAGATGCCAGTTGTGGACTACTAACGTCCTTCAAAGACTTAACTTCATGTGCTTTGCTTCTGTGTGAATTCTGCATGAAAATAAACTTAACCCCTCAAGACTGAAGTTACAAGTGATACGCTCAAACTGAGAATCAGCCAGGGAAACACCTCCAGCACTGTAGAATCTGAAACCTCAACGTTGAAGCAAGTGGTCACCGCTGAGGGGCAACACGGCCTAGGGGGGAGGATGACGTTAAGTGGGATGAGCTTCCATGTGCTTTACCCTCTTCCTGTGTGACTGAAATAACACCCATCCTCTTCACCACAGTCATTAGATGATGATGAAGCAGCAGAATGCAGATAGACTGTGCATTGCAGCCTCCAACAATAACTTCCCAGGGTGTTTTTAAAAAAAAAGAATTCTCTGTCTTGGTTTTTGAGTCTGCCAGATAAACATAAAAACGTCTCCTAATTCAGGGGCAAGAAGGACGTTATTACTGAGGAGTGTACAAGTGTGCTTTGTGTTGAGGACTAGAGGAAGGTCTTCTGTCTTCCACCTCACAGCAGGTAAACAAAGGCATGGCTTCCACACTCTCATCTTCCCCTGGAGCCTTCTCAACTGTCATTGCACTCTACACTCTCTGCTGAGGCCAGAGAAATGCAGTTCAAGTCGTAGCCTCCGAGTCATTGTGATAGTACCAAATGTGGCTGAAGATAAAATAAAGTGAGTGGCCTCTGAATTAGTGCAGTTTTGTGTGTAAATATTCAGATTAGACAGCGCTGTGTAAAAGATTATCCACAGCTACAGCTGGGAAAAGAGCTAAGTACACGAAGTGGTGGGTACATGAAATGCCTTCAAGATAGGACACGAGCATCCATGACCAAAATGCACCAAGTGTCTAAATATTGGGAGTCAGGCAAAATATATCTGTGTACAATGTACCGCTGGCCTTACATCAAAGAAACAGTATTTACCCCCTAAAATACCTATATGTAAAAGTAGTAATAGCTAGTTTGGTAAAGTCCTATTTAGTTCCTGGGTTTTCTTTAACTGTTCATTTTGCTAAAGGACTCCATTAAAAACAAATTTCATGGCTCTTCAAGTTGTCCTGAAAATCCATCAAATAAGATAAGTGGTCTGCTTACAGCTTCCTCAAGCCAACCAGTCATGTACCCTGCCTGATCCTCTCCATTTTGAAATTTAAAAAAAAAAAAAAAAAGGAAACCTTAATCATCGTCCACTTGTTTTTTCCCAGACCTGATTATGCATCAAATCCAGACTTTATGCCTAGTGTTTTAAAATGAACACCAAGGAACAAGCTGAGTGTCCTGGCCAGACTTTGGCAGCAGTGAATTCTCCCAGGACTGGCTCCCCTAACAATAACAGTCCTCAAGGACTGCAGCGCCCTCAAAGGCAGGCAGGGAAACCTGATTACCTACAGTGATTCACAGTGTGCTTCCTTCCTTAAGTGCTGTTTTCCTTTAAGATGTGAGCTATAGTCAAACTAGCATGCCTGTTATCAGAACAAGAGATCAGAATCTTCAAATCGTACTTGCCAGAGCTCAGTGAAAAATGAGATTACCACCAGGGTGTGCTGGGAGACGTCCCAAAGGTTGTCTGGCTTCTAACACGTTTTTTTTTTTTTTTTTCCTCCACTACAATTGCCTGTCTTCCTTTTATACAGTATTCCTGTAAATCCAAATGTCTTCATTTAAAATGATGGCACAAGTGTGCAAACACTGCAAGCTCTCTTATGTTGACAAGGTGAACTAGAATAAATACATCAATAAATTGAGCATACTTCTGACCACCTGAAAAGCTCACCTGCCTTGTGTGTCTTCGAAAGTAGCCCTCAAACAGATAATGATACTGAGATTTTTATGCTGTAAAATAGAAAGCGATGAGGGTTTCTGCTTTCTCAAATATACCTGTCACTACCAAATATTCCATTTTCTGTCTCTCACCCCATTCCAAATATGCGCCCTATGCTTCAAGAATTCATAGCAGAAGTTAAACTTCCTATCCTGCCTAGATATGGGAGTTTTGTACTATCTCACCTATAATTAGAGATATGGTAAAATTATTAAATTTCACAACTTAATGTAAGAGGTCAGAATCCTGTTTAGATTGAGCTTTAAAATGAAAGTAAAAGTTTTTCTCTGCTAGGAAAGCTTCACAAAGTAGGCGCGCTTCCTTTGAATGAAGTACAAATAGCCTCGGTCTAAGGTACAATAATGACTGGAAAGTATTACGCTAATGTGACAAAAACAAGGACCAGGGTTCTTAGAAACTTTTTTAAGTCTTTGAGCCGCCAGCACAGGACTGGCTTGCCAGAGAGAATCTCTTCAAATCTCAGTGGGACCGGCACTAGTGAGCAGTATACACTTCCATTCAGATACTATTGCAACCCTAAGTCCCTGGTTAAGAAAAGGAAGTTCGATGCAGCGCCTCAAGAACGAGCCTTTCCAGGATCTGAGACTGTGTTATTGTGGCCCAGTGTCCGGGAGTTCTCACCCAGAGCAAGTTTGTCTGGCACTGAAGTGAAAAGGGAGAGAGAAGTGAGTGGAAACGGGGAGAGAAAGGTGCTTTGAGCACTTCAACTTCAGACTGGAAGAACTTGCTGCAGACAATCGTGCTGAGAAAGAAGGTGGGGCCTCCAGGAGGAGGAAAAAGGCAAAGCCACACATTTACAGGGAACCAAGAAGGGCTCTACACGCTAGAGCCCAGGCAGAAATGCTTTCTTGGCGTTTCCCAAGTTGAGGGGTTTTCTTTCCCCCTTCTGTTCTCGGAGAACTTTCCTCTTTGTGGAGCTTGCTGCAGTTAGCTGCTGTTGCTCAGTGCCTGCTCTTCACAGACTGCCAAAGGCTGAGTGCAATGCACTTAAGGAAGGAATCACCTGTCTTTGCCAAGATGCACACGCTGCCCAGTACCTGAGCGAGAGCTCCGCCGTCGCCAGCCCATAGAAATCCCAGTTTAACCTCTGTCTACCCCTTGCAAATAAATGTGTGCTGCTTGCAGAGAATCTGCCTGACTCACCCCCGCCTCCGGCGTGCCAGGGAGAGGAGATGCGAGTGCCCGGTCCTGGAGCGGACAGTGGAGAAGGGATCGCGGCCTCGATGGCACTGTTGCCCCAACCTCACAGCTTAAAGATCTGGGGGTGTGTCTCCCACCCAAGCAGGTTCTCAGCCACACCGCGACCACCCGGGTTCAAGGGAACACAAGTGTCATTGCTCTTGAGCCGAGTCCGGGCGTCCACTGGCCCCACCACAGTCGTGGCAACAACGCCCCGTTACGTGCAGGCAGCTATGCAGTAGGGGGAAAACAGAACCACCCAAAGTCGTCATCTGAACGCTAAGACGGAATAAAAAGTACTTTTTCCGCAGCAACAGCAGCGGTGTCTACACTTCGCGGGCGCCCAGCCCAGGGGATGCCCGGCCCTCCACTGACCTCTCTCTCTCTCTCTCTTTCTCTCTCGGTCTCTCTGCGTTCCTCCCTGGACGCACCGAGGCCGCCAGCGCGCCCTGCGGGACCGCCACCCAGTGCCCACCGCGCGGGCGAGGCTTGGGGACGTGGCCGACCCTCCCTGCCACGCTCGGGCCACTCACCTCCTGGGGTCGGGCTTCCGTCGCTCCTCCAGCTTGGCGACTGAATGTGAGGCTGCAGCGGCCGCCGCCGCCGCTGCCGCCGCCGCTTTCGCCGCCACCTCGGCCGCCGCCGCCACCTAAGCTCTGCCCCGAGCGCCGCCGGGGCTGGGAGGCGGGGGAGCGCGGGGACCCGGGCGGCGTGGGCTGGGAAGTTGGCGCGGCCGGTCGCAGAGCGCGCGGGGCAGCGGTCGCAACTTTGGCGCCGGGTGGGTGACTGCGCGCTGTGCGCCCGGGAGGCGGCCGAGGGGCGAGGGCGGCCGCGGGAGGGTCGGCCCCGCAGAGAGGGATCGGCGACGCGGAGCGGAGGTGCCGGCCTCGGGGAGGGGACGGCGGCGGCGGGGCGCCTCCGCTCTACTCTGCCTCCCGCAGTTCCCGCGTGTGCGCCCGGCTCTCCGTGTGGCTGCCGGGAACCGACGCTGCAGCCGGGGCCGGGCTCGGGGATGGGCAAAGCGGCCAAAGCTGTGCGGTGAGCGCGAGCCCGCGATCCATATTTAAAGCGGCGAGTGGCCTCGGCCGGCCCCCTGCCCTGCCCTCGCTCGCGCCCGCCCGCCCGCCCGCCCGGCCGGCCCCCTCGGCTCTCGGCCGCCGCTCGGCGTCAGCCGCTCGGGCTTCGGCGGAGGGGAGGGGCCTCGGGCCGCGCCGCCCTCGCTGGGGGCTCAGCTCGCCGCGCCCTCCCGGGGCTGGAAGGGGCATCAGGCTCCCGACCCCGCAGCCTCGCTTCGCCAGGCTTCTCCTGTACCCAGAGATAGTTTCAACGTTTCATCCAGCTGGTCTCAGTTCCCCTACACGGGAAGAACCTGAAGTTGCCTGCGATTTTTCCCAATCCAGATTATTCCGGATGCCACTCTACAAAACTTGGGGTGTGTTGGTAAAGAAAGTGCTGTCAGCGCCCAGTGTAAGTCGCCAGTCATCTTTTTAGGCAAAGGATGTCTGGGGAAACAGGGGTGTCATTGGCGGCGTCTGTCTGAGTTAACCTCAGCCATCCAAGGCAGGTTCTTGCGTTTGCAAAATGGTCTTTCATATTTACTATGCTGGTGAAGCAAATTAAATACCCTTTTCCAAGCAAATCACAATTATGTCAATGGCCCGGTGCTATTGCGATCAGTTAAGAAATCCTTTATGGTGTGAGCAGTTGCCAGCACAGATACCATCTAATGTACTGAAGACTGCTGTAGAGTGACCATTTAATGGGCTTAAGCTACACAACATACGGTGCAAGCATGTCTGTGTTTCCTGTTCATGCATTTTTGTATGTGAAAGTCACTGTTGAGACTCCACTCTGGCACCCAACACTAAGCCCGGAAGAAGTCAACTACACATACTAACTCTAGCTTCCAACACTTCTAACGTAGGTAATAAGATGCCAAAGAAGGAGACTTGGTGTGTAGAGGTAAAATAGATGTAATGATAGAGTCACTAATTTTTCTTTTCTTTTCTTTTCTTTTCTTTTCTTTTCTTTTCTTTTCTTTTCTTTTCTTTCCTTTCCTTTTCTTTTCTTCAGTATCTAGAACTGGAGAAGATCCATGGCGCCTCCCCCAGGGTTGGGGAAGCAGATACAGAGGTTGTGTTTGGGGGAAGCTGGTGTGTGTAAAGCCCTTACTCAACACTCGGTGAGCACCGGGAACCACCCCAAGTTGCCTAATGTCTGAAAGTAAAATGCACTAATGTCATGTGTTTGGCTGTTGTCGTATCTGGCTTGCGTTCATGTTCACACATTCTACAAAACCTACGGCAGTGATGGGGCAATTGAGAAGTGAAGGCGGGACGTTTCCTGACCTTTAAATCCCCCCCCCCCCCCAGCAACTTTGTCTCTAGGCAGATGTTTAAAGTAACTGTCACTCCTAAACACACAGCAAGAATCAGCAACCCCAAAGCTCATGAGCAAAAAAAGAAATCACTTTTGTATTAAGAATTTGCCACTGCTGATCAGCAGTTTTTCACGCTGTGGATTATGTATTTCAACATAGCTGGCAATTTCTCATTATAGTCGTGAACCGGCCATGAATAGTCAGCTTTACTGACTGTCTGAGAAAGGAAAAGTCCAAGAAACATATTTCCCATGTGCTTGGCTGCAAAATATGTCAAAATGCCCTTCATGCAAATTGATAGGTAACCCCTGGAGGCACCTTATTATCAAGATTGGCAAGAATTTGCCCTGTACGGGGATAGAGCTGTTGAGCAGGGTAGGGGTGGGAGGCGAGAATGAGAACTGTGGAGTGAAATTTGGTATGTGTCTTAAATTAATGAGAAGAGAATTGGCCTTGGCCGAAAGCCTGCCAACCCTGTTATCACTCTCCTCTTGGTGTTTGCGATCCCACAATTAAAAAGGCATGTTCCATTTCCTTTCCTATTGATTACTGTCCAGTAATAGAGATTCATGTGCTTTCCTTGGAAAGGTCATGATTAACTTTGTGTTAACTCTGTGTGTGGTCAGTCACCTTTGCTTTTGCCGTTCCAACCGAGGACGATAAATACTGAGGGTCTTGTTTTTGTTTTCCCACAACCTGTCCTAAAATATTCACCGTCGCCTTTGATTCTCACAAATGCAGAGAAAGATTCATTTGCTCTTTTTCTCCTATGGCTCACAAAGTTTGAGGATGAAAAGAATGAACAGAAAAGGCTGGATATGGTAGAGCACACCTGTAATCCCAACATGGAAGAAGGGCTTCAGGCCAGCCTGGGCTACAAAGTGAGTTCAAAGCCAGCCTGGGATATATTAACTTCTAACAACACAATAAAGCGGGTAAGGGGTGCAGCTCTTTAACTCACTAGTAGATTCCCTACATACCAGGAGCAAGGTCTGGGTTGAATATTCAGGAAAGAAAAAAAAGATTGGTGGAATTAGTATAAACCTAACTTGGTAATGGCTTGTTTGCTTTTTGAACAATAGCTTCCTGTGCTTTATAGCCCTCTGAACTACCTACCCATTTACTATTTAGTTTGTTAATCAAGTTTCTTTCCCACCCATGGTCCTAGTGGAGACAGAGAAAACTTCCTGGAGGAAGCTTTGTTTCAATGACAAGCACCATCTAGTGGCGGCAGGTGTTGACGCCTCCTGCCTCAGACAACACAGATAAAAGTTTCTGAAGCTCAAGCCCTGGGCTCAGCAATGGATGGCCTCAAAGGAGAGCATGATATGTACCAACATTACACAGTTAGTAGGTTTGCTATTAATCGTGGTGTAGAAGTAGGGCACAGAGCTGCCCTGCAGATAGGATTATCACTGTAGAATTTTTCTCAGTCTTTGTGTAATTTTGACTAGGTCCTAAAGACTTCTGTGTTTAAGTTGCTTTCATTCCATAAAATAAAAAAGTGGTGCTTGCTGCTTACTTACTCATTGGACAGTGGAACCTATAAGCACATTTTATTAGAATCTTTTCATTTGATTAGAATATTTTATCAGGATGGAATGATGGAAATATTATTGAATTTATCCTGAAGTTATTTTAAAAAAATAATGTAACATTTAGACACATCTCATAAGAGACCTGTACTGGCTGGTTTTTGTGTGTCAATTTGACAAAAGCTAGAGTCATCAGAGAGAAAGGAACTTCGGTTGAGGAAATGCCTCCATGAGGTCCAGCTGTAAGACATTTAATGCATTAGTGATCAGTGGGGGAAGGTCCAGCCCATGGCAGATGGTGTCATCCCTGGGCTGGCGGTCCTGAGTTCTATAAGAAAGCAGGTTTAGCAAGCCACAGGAAGCAGACCAGTAAGTAGTACTCCTTCATGGCCTCTGCATTAGCTCTTGCCTCCAGGTTCCACCCTGCTTGCGTTCCTGTCCTGACTTCCTTCTGTGATCTGGAAGTGTAAGCCCAAGAAACCATTTCCTCTTCAACTTGCTTTTTGGTCATGGTGTTTCATCTCAGTAATAGAAACCCTGACCCTAACTAAGACAAGACCTAAACAGAAAGGAGGTAGTGGATACACTTTATCTTGTTGCTTCCAGAAGTTAAGGGCTGATAAAAAAATGTTCCTGCCTTTGGAGTTCTTTAAAGGCCACTCATTTATACAAGTTTGACAAGTATTTTGTTCCACGATTTTCTTTGTGCGGATGTTTGTTTTGACTTGGAGTTGTTTTGATAGTAAACAATATTGCAACACAGATTCACTGACATTGCTACTCCTGTGTCAGGGTAGCCACCCCCTAAGCGAGAGCAAGAAACTTGGGATTTTCCTTCTTGTTCTGCAACTAGTCTGGAATAAACCTGAAGGGATGGGGTCAGAGGAGGGGGAAGGAGAGAGGGTTGGAGAGAGAGATTTGGATAATCTATTTGATCTTTCATTTTTCTTTTACTTGGAGTCAAGAAAGTTCATATTCACTATGACAAATTCCTGAATAAATCCAACTAACCTAGATTTATAATCTACATTTCCTTCTACAAACCTTGGGTTTAAAAATAGCCACAGCCCCTTTTTATGAGGCAAGGAGGAAGGTGAGGATGGTTTTTGCAAACTGTCAGAATGGCATAAGCTGGGGAAAATCATTTTATTTGGTTAAACATGTGTCATAAGTTGCTTTACAGCTTTAACAGATAAACTATAGACCACCTCCAACTGTCAGTTTTAGGACTCATGCCTACCTAAAGTCAAATATTAGAAGAGGCTCTGACTACTAACCACAGGATCCCATCTCTGTTAAAGAAGGCAAGACATTCAGCCTTTCTTAGCTTTAATTCCTTTGGCAGTAAAATTAAGGGATATGAATTACCCAAAGTGTAATAGCTCCATTAGGGACACCAGAATGGTTTCCTCTGGTGAGATTGGAACAATATGGTGATAGAGAAATATGCAAATCTTTCGGAGCGCTATTGACCCACTTGCCATCGGGTACTATTTGGTAACCAACCTTAGGCAAGTTTTCCAGCCTCTCCCTCCTACAGGGATCCTCTCATAGATCACACTAACCCAGGACAGTGGCCTCTCTGTTTAGGGGAGAAGGAAAACACTTGAAACAAGCTTCCAAACCTATAGTTGTGATTAAAGATTATTTGTTCTTAGGTAACATAAGAGAGAATTATGTCAGACTTCTCTGCCAAATGGACCCTGATACTGTGTTTGTGTGTGTGTGTGTGTGTGTGTGTGTGTGTGTGTGTGTGTGTGTGTTCATACCAGCGTCTTCTCAGACACACAGGTGTTTGTCCTTTGTGTCCAGCTGGCCTCCCACCTCCTTGAGAGATGAATAAACCCATACGGCAGGCTTCTTCAAAGCTGCCCTTCTCTATCCGCTGGTGGCTTGAATGGTGTAGAGCCGGCACTTCCAGCACACAGGCAGGTTCCCGGGCAGGCTGACCCACCACTAGCTAGGCTAGAACTCGTCCCAACTCATTTACACCCCTTTCCAGTAACTAACTGCACTGCAACTTCATATCTGTCAGGTGTACATGTGGCAAATGTTGCAAGATGAAAATATGAATATTAAAATTGTCCCCCCTCGGAAAAAATATTCTGAAAAAATTTACCTTAAGGTATCCAGTTTTGTACTCCTGACCAAAGGCTATTTAATTCCCCCACAGAACACAGATCACCCACACAAGTAGTAAGTGTACCTGTGTGTATTCCTCTGTGTGTGCGTGTGCGTGTGCGTGTGTGTGAATCCCCAAGCATCATCCACCTTTTCCTTTTGAAACAATGTCTCTCCCTGGCTGGAAACTCAACAATTAGAACAGACTGGGAAGCCAGTGAACCCTGGAGACTCACCTCCCCAGAGCCCCACAGGAATTAGAAACACACACACCAACATTCCCAGCTTTTTTTAAATTCAGATTCTTCTTTAGATCAAAGTTAAGTACTCTTGTTTGTATAGTGAGTGGTTTACCAACTAAGCTATTTCCTCAGCCCAACAAATATTTATTATGGACCAATTAACTTTTTATCAAAGACTCTTGTAAGAGATAGAAGCAGAGTTCCTGCGTGGTGAAGCACACAAGTGAACACTCAAGATAATTTCTGGGCTGGAGAGATGGCTCAGCAGTTGAGAGCACTGACTACTCTTCCAGAGGTCCTGAGTTCAATTCCAGCAACCACATGGTGGCTCAAAATAACTTCCATTATGCTGGATTGCTAAATGCTGTAAAGTCATAGATGGGGTACTGTGGATACAGGGCCTTGCCACCCCTGTCTTCAATCCCTGGTTAACCTGGTCATCCCTCTGTAATTCAAATAAAAGAAAAGTCAGCACTTTGTTTCTTTGCCATATGTGGAACACAGGGAAATGGTAATCCTTTGCCCCTAAGAAACAAAGCCTGGAGATGTGAGAGTTCAAAAGACAAGGGCGTAGGGGAAGCCTGCTAAGAAAGATGCTACTCCTGGATCTCAACAAGACGTACAGTACAGCAACACCTGACAGCAACTAAACAGGGCCCTCAATACCGACTGACTTATAAGATAAATGCTTCACTCCCTTTTGCTTAGCACATTAAAAACAGAGACTCTTACCCCACCACGCGCACCTTTATGAATAAAATATTTCACAGACCACGATATTTTTAAAACAATATTCTTCTCACACTGTAAATTTTAGACTACATCAATATATTTATTTGTATTGCTAAAAATATATATGGTAAAGGAGAAAGGGAGCCGGTAAAAGCTGCATTTGCCTCCAGGGAGGGAAGAGAGTTAGATGAGAAAGGGGTGTGGGGAAAGCCTTTTCATTGAATGGCTTGTGCTTTGTGGGGATTTTAACTATATAAGCAGGTTGCTGATTTTTAACATAAGTTGGAATTGAAAATATGTAAATAAACCCACTTGCATGCCTAAGAGTATTTCTATATGAATGAGTACAGGCTTTAATGCGTACCCAGAGGATAGACAAAATGCGGCACAATAGACCCAGGTCCCCCAGTGGCATGTTAGAGCAATCTCATTTGAAAAATTATTCTTTTCTCCATTATTAAAGCCATGAAGTCTCATTATTTTGAAAGAAAAGAACTTGAAATAGATGGAATAGTAATTAAAAAGTACTTTTCTCATAGAAAACCACTAGTATTTTTATACATTTTCTTTGCATAATTTACATTTTCGGTTTCCAGCTGATTGATCATATTACATTTGTTTACAAGGTGTGGCGTTGAGGCAAATTCTGTCTGAGGGCAATCTCTGCATATAATACAAGCTTCCAAAAAAAATTCCAGGAAATAAGTGGGTGTGTATCTGATAACCCATCTTCCTGATTCATTAAATACAGCTCTTCACTCATCTCAGGGTTCCAGGCTCACCCCCACTGTTGAACACTCAGAGACTGAGTTCTTGATTGACAGTAGCCACTATCTGGCAACAAAAATCCCAGTGGCCCCACAAACAGTAATAGCAATAGGTCAAAGCTGCCACTGCATCCCAAGGCTGCTCAATGGGTTAGCTTGTGTAATAGTCCTTTCTTGAGAAGAAGCTGTGTGGCTTTCCAAACCCCGAGTTTATGGTCAGCTCCCATCACACTCCCTTGAACTCTGAGCAAGCTTGCAGCGGGAGTTGCTCTTTCTCTGGGAACTCACACATCTGATCCAGAAGAGTCAGCTAATTGTTGAAGAAATCCACAACAAGGGCCACCTCTAGACTGCATCCAGTTCCCAGACTCCGCTGGACCTGCCAGAGCGCGCACAGCCCCACATCAACCTCTGCACGCACTTCTGAACACTCCATTCTGCAAACACAGAGGTTCCAAGTTTGGAAATGATGCTGCATCTTGGTTTTATTTTCTTGTTTGGCATGACTGCAGGCCAGCCACTGTGCACTTACCCAGCAGACTTAAAGAGGAGCACTACGTTCGAGGTCAGCCCAGGCTACTTCTAGACCAACCAAGGCTACATAATGAGTCTCTATCTCCAAAAACCAAAACAAAAATAAGATTATGTTTTATCATGAATAATTATAGTGAGGTCTTCTGTGGCGCTTGCTTCTCATTTCAATTATACCTATGTACCTCCTTTCCACACTCCTTCCACTGGGGTGCGTGGTGATGTACGAGTTGTTTGAAAGTCATCGCTATTAGCCTATGGATTGGTTAGACCACAGGGTTTGCTTCTACTATGACTTTCAACTCTCTGACTTTTTATTTTAAAAGAGACAGGAGAGATAATCTTCTTCTGGGTGTTGGTGTTGCAGGGCTGTGTTTATTGTTGATTTGGTGTCTAGGTGCTGAGCCTGGGCCTAGGAATCTTAACATTATATTTAAGTGTTTACCCATTAAAAAAACAACATCTCACCTAAATCACGCAGATATTGGTGATAAGTTTCAACATGTGTCCTTTCAGTGAGCAATTCTTACTTAAATTTTTAAAATGTAGCATTTGATGAAAATGTATCAGAATATGTAGCATAGAACAGAAACTAGAATAGGGAGAATTTGCTCAGTTTCTCTTTCTCCTGTGAGGTTTTCTTCTAAGTGCTGAAGCAATGTACTTTGAGCCTTTGAGGGACATAATCAACCCTTTCTCAGAGCTCCTGTTTCTTCATACATTTAGTATGTATTGGAAGCAATAGTCTAGTGCTCTAGAACAGGGGAAGTGTTCATGAACGTATAAGGAGGAGGAAGAAGGGGAGGGAGAGAAGGAGAAAGAGGAGGAGGAAGAAGGGGAGGGAGAGGAGGAGGAAAAGGAGGAAGTGAGAGAGGGGAAGAGAAAGAGGCAGAGGGGACAGAAGAAGAGGGGGAGAGAAGGAGGAAGAGGGGGAGGAGGGAGAGGAGGAAGAAAGGAAAAAAGAAAGAAAGGAAAGAGGGGAAAGAAGGGGCAGTAGAATAAAGCAGGAGTTTCTGCTGGACCATTTTCTCTGCCCAGTAAGGGACCCTCAAATTCTATGACCGTTTCTTTGGTTAAAAGTATAACTTACTGACTGTTTCCTTAAGATATCATCCATGCTGGCAAGAGTAAAAGACACCCCACTTAGAGGAGCAGCAGTTCAAAGCGTCCCAGACACTGCAATTCCCATTTGGAATAAAAAAGCCAAGTAATCAAGAGATGGAGGTGATATTTCAGAGAATCTCCAAGAAAATATTTCATACAAGATGCCAGGGAGCTATGCTAACAAACCAATAGACCACTGTTCCAGACCATGAAAACAGGCCAGGATAATACTAAAATAATTAGTTTAATAAATCCAATGTTACAATCAATAATCAATAACCGCTGCTTTTGTCACCTACTTTGTAGAAACTGTGCAACAAGATTTTTAAAATCCTCATAGTCTACAGCTGAAGAGATGGGCTCAGAAATATGACATAAACTTCAAAAGGCTCTGCTGTGGTTAAGATCTCCAGGACAGCCAGGACTACACAGAGAAACCCTGTCTCGAAAAAAACAAAAACAAAAAAAACAAAAACCAAAAACAAAACAAAAAAAAAAATCTCACCCCACCTGGATCAACAAAACAAAACACACAGGAAACTTCCATTGGCTCTTCCTCAGCCACTGAAAGAATACTAAGTTACTTTGCTTAGATTTAGTAGCTTTCTATAACCCAGCTTCAACCTGCTGCAATGGCTCCAGATCCCAAACTCAGCTCAGTGTTCCACTCAACCTACTTCTTAATCTCGCCATTTTCCTTCCTGGGCCCGGTCTCTTTCTCAGACCACGTGTGCTAATGGAAATGCCCTTGTTTCCTCCACTCTGCGAGATACCCATTGAAAGCCTGACTTAAACCCCCAGTTCAAATGCTATTTCAACCTTATCATCTTCAGCTTTGGTGCAGCCCTGTGATGGCTAATCATTATTGTCAAGTTGATGCAATTCAGAATCGCCATGGAAATGAACATCTAGGCCCATTCGTGAGTAGTTTTCTAGACTAAGTTAATTAAGGTGGGAGTATCCACACTAAAAGTGGGTCGTACTATTTCGTGGGTTAGGGTCTTAGACGAAGAAAAATCAAACAGAGAAACAGAGCTGGGCATAAGCACTCATCTCCTCCACTTTTCTGCCTTTGGATGACCACGAACAGCCACCTCACACTCCTGCTGCTGTGATGTCCTTGTCATGACAGACTGTACACCCCATTTGTGAGCCAAAACTAACGCTTCCTTCCTTGTAGGGTTTTTGACACAACAATAAGAACTGTAACCAATCGAGTATTGAGTTCTCTCTCTTCCTCCTTATGGAGAGCATTTTGGATGCACCATGTTCCGCTGCCACCACACATTGAGGCTTTTAGTATACTGACTGCCCCCTTGCCCCCCCCCAAAATAGTTGGTTGTAAAAGTAAAACGTGTGTCTTAAATATACACATACATATATACATATATGTGTATATATACATATATTCCTTGTATTTTTTGTACAATCCCATACTTACAATGGGCTTTTTAAAAACAGAATGAATCAGACCTATGATATGGCTCAAAGGGTAAGGAGGCCTGCCACTGGATTATATAAGCATGGAGACCTGAGTGTGATCCACAGATCCCATAAAAAGTGGAAGGAGAGAACAGACTCCACAAAGTTGTTCTTTGACCCCCCCCCCACACACACACACTAATGAGCCCCCTCATACTAATGAGCTAATGAGCCCCTTCCATGTACATCACACGTGCATGTGCTGACACATACAACAGCAGTGGCAATGATAATACTAATCTAAAATTTTAAGGTTAAAAACTGAATAAATGAAACAATGAATACATGAAGGTCAAAGGAAAACAATTACAAGTTAAAGAGAGTAAGAACCCCCCTAGAAAGAGTGAGCCCAGAAAACACTGGACGTTTCTATTTTTTATGGTCTATTTTTATACAAAAATCATCTTGTAAAAAAGTTATAGAACTGGGTAAAATGTAGGGAAATATTTGTGGAGACGGAGCCACACAATCCCATCTGTGATGAGCCATTTTGCGCTCGTTTATTCAATCGAATGTTTATAGAGTGCCGGTTCTCCTCAAGACCCTGCAAGTGTTGAAGAACTAGACGAACAAGACAGACGAGACCACTGACTAGAGGGAACTTAAATTCTAGTGGGAAAGGAAATGGTAAGTAATGAACAAACATAAGGTAAATTCGATCATATAAATCAGGAGAAAAATAAAGGAGAGATGAAACAGTTGAGCTTCGGTGCTGCAGAAAGGTCTAATACGGCCACAGCCGCTTGAATGAGGCAACTACATGGGTTGTTGTAGGGAAAGACATCAAGGCAGACGGAACAGAAAATTCGGACACTTGAGGGCAGAGGAGAAAGGGATGAGTAACAGTGGAGCACAAGTACCAAACTAGACAGGCGATACCATGGCATCCAGAGGAAGAAGGGGATGCCAGATCTCACAGGGCGCTACCGATGCTGGAAGGAAACCAGAATCTTGTTACACAGCAACTACAGGAAACTACTGAAAAATCGTAAACAAATTTAGGCACTGCAAAGTTTATTCTGAGAACTGAGTGGAGAATAGATTGGTGCAGAAGAATGGCTTGCCTTGCATTGCGTTATGGTCTGAAAACCAACCTGCAACAAAACTCGTGCTGAGACTTTTTGACTCCCAGGATTGGTGTGTTTATGTCTCTCTCTCTCTCTCTCTCTCTCTCTCTCTCTCTCTCTCTCTCTCTCTCTCTCTCTCTCTCTCTCTCTCTCCCTTCTCAGTAGTGATACCACAAGAAAGTCCTCACCAGATGCCAGCAGCACCTTGGTCTTGGACTTCCCGGTCTCCAGAGCTAGGAGTCAACACATATCTGTTCATAATGAATTGCAGTCCCAGGAATTCTGGTCAGCACATGAAGAAAACTAAAACAAAAAATAAGCAGTAGAGGCAAGAAATGGATGCTTTTGAAAGAGATTTGGGCAGGAGAGTCAAATGGCCTTACAGACAGGTCAGGTGTGAAGAACAGAAAGGTAAAGTATTATCTCTCCTAATTTTTAGTTGTGTGTTTCCAGTCTGTTGGCTCCTTTACTGGTCTTAAATGGTCTAGTGATTTGGGGTTTGGCTTGTTCTTCTATCAGGATCCTACAGGATGCCGTTAAGTTATTTATTCGAGATCTCTTTGTTTCTTCACGTAGGCACTTGGAGCTATAAATGTGCCTCTTAGTATTCCTTCCATTGTATCTCATAGGTTTGGGTATGCTGTGTTCCCATTTTCAGAGGGTTTTGTAAAATTTAGTTCTTGGTTTATTAAATGACATATTTGTCATTCATTTCTGCATTGTTTAATCTCCACGAAATTGTGTAAATTCTAGAATTTCTCTTGCTATGTATTTGTAATCTTATTCCACTGTGATCAGATAGACTTTAAGGTGTTATTTCAATTTTCCTGTTTGTAGAGATTTGCTTTATGCCTTAACATGTGATCTTTTTTGAAGAATATTCCATGAACTGCAGAAAAGATGTGGTTTGGGTTGAAATGTTCTGTAGATTCTGTTAAGTCCTGTTGATCTATCATGTCATTTAATGTTACTATTTCTGTTTTTTTTTTTTTTTTAAATAAGTCAATCACTGGGAGTGGAATATTGATGTCACCTAATACTATTTTACTAGGTTCACTTTATGACTTTATACCTGATCGTATTTGTTTTATCAAGCTGGGTGCACCTGTGTTTAGGGCATTATTTTTATTTATTTTCTGTATGTGAGTACGCTCTCTTCAGAAGTACTAGAAGAGGGCATCGGATCCCATTATAGATGGTTGTGAGCCACCATGTGTTTGTTGAGAATTGAACTCAGGACCACTGGAAGACCAGTCAGTTTTCATAACTGCTGAGCCATCTCTCCAGCCCCCAGGGCATACTTTTTTAAATTATCTTTTCTTCAAAGATTGTTCTTTCAGTAAGAATGAAGTGACCTTCTTATGTCTTCTCGCTAGTCTTGGTTTGAAGTCTATTATGACAAGTATTTAGAGTGACACCTGCGTGTTTCCTATGTCATTGGAACACCCTTTTTATCCTTTCCGCTAAGGTAGCATCTGTCATTTCATGGAGACAGCAGATAGATGATTCCTGACTTTTAATGTAATCTACTAGTTTGTGTCCTTTAGTTGGGGAATTGAAATCATTAATATTCAGAGCTATCCCTGATAGTCGTGTACTAATTCCTGCAGTCCTGCCGAGTTTATAATGTTCGTGCTTTTCCTCCTGCTCTCTTGATTAGTCTAGTGTGGTCTGTTCTTTACCGTGTCTTCATGAATACATTTGTTTTCTCTTCTGTCCGAAAATTTTTTTTCAGTGTTTTTCATAGAGCTGACTCAGTGGCTATAAATTCCTTTATCCTATTTTTATCTTGGAAATCTTTTTTTTCCCTGAAATTATGACTGCTTTGCTGGGTATAGTAGTCTGCCTTGACAGTTGTTGCCTTTTAAAACTTGAAACATTTCAGTCTAGGCCCTCTTAGCTTTTAAATTTTCAGTTAAATAATATTCTGTCATTCTGATGAACCTACTTTACATGGGACTTGGTTTTTCTCTCTTGCTGCTTTCAATATACTTTCTTTGTTCTACGTATTTAGAGTTTTCTTTGTAATAAGAAAGGGAGACCTTTTCTGGTCATGTCTGTCTGGTGTCTTAAATTTCTCCAGTATCTAGACTGACCTCTCTTCTCCTACCTCTGCCAAACCTCTCTCTTTCTTCTATAGCTATTATTGGCGTTTTGTGTTTCAGAATGCTGTGGATACCTTGGAAGCCCCACTTGGACCTTTTACCTTGTTTTTATACTTATTTGGCTGTTCCAATTCTTACATGCAGTCTTCAAGCTCTGACCTCTCTTTAATCCATTCTGTTGGTAAGAATCTCCACAGAGTTTTTATTGGACGTCATGTGTTTTTCATTTCAGGCACTTCAGATTGTCTTTTTTTTTTTTTTTTTTTTTTTTTTTTTTTTTTTAGTATTTCTATCTCTTTGTTGAATTCCTCTTTTGTATCTTCCATTACCTCCTTTCATTCAGCTGTTTGTTTTCTCAGGTGAAGCTTGGTTTCTTCTTCTTTCTTTGGACACACTGATAACTGTTCTATTGAGTTCTCTGTATTTCACCTAAGTCAGTCTCAGTAGATGTCATTACTGTAGAGTTAGTACTTTTTGGAGGAATTGTGTGTCTTGGGTTTTTTTTTTAATTTTGTGTGTTGCTATTTTGGGGTTTACATATTTGGTATTATTTCTTGCTTGTTTTATTTTTTATCAACTATATTATATTTTTTCAGTTGAAGCATATTCATGTGGGACTTGGAGTTGAAGTCGAGAAAACACTTGCTCAGTCCAGAAGCTCAGAATGCCAGATGTAAACTCCGTATTATTCCATGGGTTATATAACACTGAGAACAACCACAGAAACTTGATATTACCTTGTGTAAACATTATGTTAGCCAACTAATAATATGGCCTGATCAGCAACTGTGGAAGAACAAACAACCAAGGGTAGTGTAGGTATACTTGGATTAGGAGTGGGATGTAACCTGAGGTAAGATAGATAAAAATAAAGATTAAATAAGAGTAAAAATAAATAGGTCAGCTCTGAAAAGAAAAAAAGAAATCAAGTGAGTGTGTGCTATGTAGCAGTTTTCTCAAGACTGAAGAATTCCGATCTGCAGGAAGCTCCTTAAGCAGAAAGGTAAACTACTCAAAAGAGCCACAGGAAATCCCTGAAACTAACCAAAATCACTAAACCCCTACCTGCCAAAGGAAGCAATAAAATCTGAGAGTGGCCCTCAGGTGTTACACAGCTGAGCTGCAAAGAAGCTCTGGGACCAATTTCCTAGAAGTAGCAAAAACCAGCTGAGCTGCCTGGAAGAATCTCTTGGAAAGGACACTCTTCACCCTGTTGAGCTGCCTATGGGCTATGTACAGTGTGTTTCCAGTTCAGAGCTTTTGTGAGCTGTCACGCATGCTGGAGTGGGCTTTGGTATAACTGTCTGTGAGTCACTTCTGCCCCCGTCACCTATATTCCTGTAATTTATGCCAATAAAACTCATCGATTCACCAGGCTGAGCTGTGGCGATATTCACTCATAGGTTCACCAGGCTGAGCTGTGGCGATATTCACTCATCGGTTCACCAGGCTGAGCTGTGGCAATATTCACTCATCGGTTCACCAGGCTGAGCTGTGGCGATATTCACACTGTCTGTCTGGGCTCCTTGTCTAGAATGAGGAGGCATGCGTGTTGTATGTCCTCAGGAAAAGTTTTGTCACATAACATATGGGTAAAGCATCTAGAAGGGGAAATCGGGTATATTGTTATGGTACCTAACATAGATTTAGAGATTTTAGAGATTATTAAAGCTATGAAAAGCTGTAATTAAGAAGCAAAAGGAGAAGGAGCTAAGGATGAAAGGAAGGAAGTTGACAAAAAATAAGAAAAGTGTGTATAAGCTATGGCTGAAGGGTGTAGGAACATAAAAGATCCTGAAACTTAACTGAGCAACATAGAAACAAGCAAAACCACCATGAGACATACATGCAAGAGTGGAAATTAAATAATAGAAAATAAAATAGAAGTAAAAAGAACACTTATATTCTGAGTTACATTATATATGATATATACTGGCTACTGGCTTGAGATTCAAATTGCTGTGAAAAACACCGTGACCTAAGAACAACTTGTGGAGGAAACAGTTTACTTCATCTTACACTTCCAAGTAACAATCCATCACTTTCGGAAGTCAAGGCAAGAACTCAACTGGAGAAGGAGCCTGGAGGCAAAAGCTGACACTGAGGCCATGGAGGGGTGCTGCTTACTGGCTTGTTCCTAGTGGCTGCTCAGCCTGCTTTCTTATAGCACTCAGAACCACCAACCCAGGGCTGACACTTCCCACATCAATCATCAATCAAGAAATAATGCCACAGGATGACAGGGGGGCTGAGCTGGCCTTAAGGACGTAAGGGGTGGAGAGCTGGCCCCACCACTCTTCTGCTGTGAGGTGGCTTAGGGTTGGGGGTCCTCTACCCCCTTACTCCTTGCTACCTGAGGTAGTCAGGAGAGCTAACCCTGGGGTAATGAGAGCCGATGACTATCCCCGACCCTCACTAGCTGCAGCACCTGGGAGAACAGGCCCTGCCCCTCATGTGGACAGCACAGTAGAGCTTTCTTGATGTGTGTGAGGGGCGTGCAGGTGAGCAACCCAAGGACTAGAGCAGAGGAGAGCTGGCCCTGCCAACTCATGTGGGTGCAGAAGTGATACCCTCCCCTCCCCACCTTGCCACCTGCAGTAATCCGTGAGATCAGGAGAGCTGGCCCTCTCTCCTCACTGGTGAACTCTGCACCTCACGTGGACAACACAGTGAAGTTGGCCCTGATGGCAAAGGCACTGGTGAGCCAGCCCCAAGAGTGTCAGAACAGGAGAGCTGGCCCAGCCCCTCAAAGGCTGCTTGCACCTTGATTGGACAGCACAGTGGAGCTGGCTCTGGAAGAATGGGTTGAGGTATTGCAGCCCTCAGAGCATGAGAGCAGGAGAGCTGACCCTGCCTCATACCTTACCAAAGGGCAGCATTGCATGGCCTAGTGGGAGCAGTGCTTGAGAGCTCCCTCTGGTGGTGCAGATAAGGAAGACCCAGCAGGCTGGGGTCCACCCAGTTGGACCACCCCAAAAATCTGTATCATCTACAAATGGTTGAGACATGTGAAATGGCCAGCCCTGCTATTCCAACGCTGCAGGATCTCCATGACACAAGGCAACAACAGGATAAACCGGAGAGGTCTCAGTAAGGATCCAATGATGGCGTCACAGAAGCCAGAGGCCTCAAACCAGACCAATGACTCACTGCAATAAACACTTGCAAGTGAAGATATGTGGACAGAGGGGTACAATGTGGGACACACTGTGACACACTGCAGCTTCCATGATGTTTTCTATGCTTCGTTTTTGTTGTTGTTGTTGTTGGTGGTGGTGGTGGTGGTGGTGGTGGTGGTGGTGGTGGTGGTGTATGTGTGTTTATTTTATTTTATGGAGGAGGTTGCAAGGGTAAAGGGCAGATATGAGGGGATGGAGAGATGAGTGGGAGACACAAAGAATCAATAAAAGATAAAAAAGGAAGGAGAGAGAGAGAGAGAGACAGAGAGAGAGAGAGAGACAGAGAGAGAGAGAGAGAACTACAGGTTTGCTCACAGGCCAGTCTGGTGAGACATATTCTCAATTGAGGTTCCCTCTTCCAAAATGTCTCTAGTGTGTATCGACATAAAACGAGCCAGCACAGCTGCACTGAGTTAAAGGTACAGTTCTCTTATCCCTGTGCCTCTGACAGCCTGTTGTTCTCTGAAGTCTCAGCACTCTCTGGGTTCCTGCAGGGCAAGAGGGGAGACTCATTCTCCACCAGAGCCTCTTCTGGACTCCGAGTCTGGTGCAGCAGCTCTTTTCTTTGCAGTTTCTGCTGCTCTCTATGGTCTTCCGATTCCATTCCCACCCTTTTTTTTTTTTTTTTTTTTTTTTTTTGAGCCGTTGTATGGTATTTTATTTCTCAGAGGGTCAGCAACCTTGAAGTCCCACATCCTCTTTTCCTATTTGACTTTGGTACCCACGAGCAAGAGCACAGTCTAATCCTTCTCTCCTTGAATCTCTGTGAGCTTGGAGCTCTTCTGACCACACAGTGCAGGGAAAGTGAGGCTGTGTGACACAGGCTACACAGCATGAGGATTAGAATAGCCATGCTTTAAACTATGACGGCAGTGTAAGAAACCCAAAGCTTCCATGGTCCATGCCAAGCCGCTTGAAGAAGCCACTGCTTGTGAGCAGTCTGGTTAGCAGGTCTGGTTTTCAGGTCTTTATAACGTAGCCATATGAGTAAAGGAGTCTTCACATGTTCCTAACACCCAAGCATGGAATCCCCACAACAACGATCACATCTCAGCTAGAGGTAGAAACACAGTAGAGGAAGCAATATCTGTCCTAACCCACAGAAACCATGAACATAAAAGAATAATTGCTGCAATGAACTCCTAAAGAATTTATTTAGTGGCAGGAGTAGCCAGCCTAGCCAGTAAATCAAACACTGAAATAATAAATTCATTTAAGCTACAATGTCACCAACATGCTACATATATACATATTTCATATACATACCATACATGTATATATAATTTAAATACCTGTATCCTCAACCATAGAGATGTGTACATTCCTCAAAGGGATATTTACGCTCAGTGTCATCCCACTGATGAACAACTGTATTTGTGGTAACCATCAGACAGACGAGGAATCTGAAGATCAGACATGAATTGGCGACTTTGCTGCCTCTCAGTAAAGCTAAGTTTAAGAGTACAGTATATTCAAGTTTGATAAAAGCTACAATCAAAGGGCCACATCTCCAAATTCTGATGTATATTCAAACCTCATGATTTCCTTTACATTCCATCAGCAGTTTTCCCGAAGTTTTCTCTATGTCCATGTAAGTGGGGCTACAAATAGGACAGACTGCTTACAGGTAAAACTAGGCACGACAGATGGGTTAGGGAATTGGAACACAAACTTGTTTGGTTTTCAGAAACAGCCTTTCCTATTATTTTTTTCTTTTTAGTACCTAACATTTTTTTCACCTTTCTTAGAAGCAATATAAAATATAAGAATTTCTTTATGGCCTGGCAGTGGTGGTGCACGCCTTTAATCCCAGCACTTGGGAGGCAGAGGCAGGCAGATTTCTGAGTTCGAGGCCAGCCTGGTCTACAAAGTGAGTTCCAGGACAGCCAGGGCTAAACCCTGTCTCAAAAAAAAAAAATTTCTTTATGGTTTTTAGAATATGTTTTTCAAAACTCACACTTCAATTTTAAAAACTTTTAACGAATGATAAATTTGAGAGTAAATTATGTTCCTCGGCATTAAGGTCACTATCCCATTAATGAATAAAGCCAAATTCTTTTGCCTCTACAGTAACTGGGAACAGTGACGACACTCAGTGTGTGCAGAGAGGGCAAGTGTCAATTACAAACAATGTCCCCCATGACAGCAATTATTTCAGCCACTGGCTCTTAGCTCTAAGAGTATTGCTAGTTAGTATTGATTTACTTCGTAGTAATCCAGTAAGATTTTATTACTCTTTCAGCTCCATGACCATTACAAAACCCTCCATCTTTTATTCTTTAAGTAGCTAACTTCTCATTTAGTTTCACTTCGTCTGTATGAATATTTGCTGTCCATAGGTAAGCACTCTGTATACATTTCTGGTGCCTGTGGAATCGAGGAGAGAGCTCCAGATACCCTGGAACTGGAGTTACAGGTGGCTGTGAGCTGCCATGGTGGTGCTGGGAACTGAACCCAGGTCCTCTGCAAGGGCAGAAATGTTCTTAATGGTTGAGCCATCTCTCCAGGACCACCCCTCCTTTCATCCTTTACAAACAAAGCAAACTGAACTCAGGACTTTGGGCTTTCTATTTGTATCTTCAATTCTATGTCTTATGGTCATGCTAATATTAGTATGCACTGAAGGGTGTTAGAATTATGGAAGCCATCCCAGCCACACACACACACACACACACACACACACACACACACACACAAGCGCACACACACCTTAGTAACACTATGTACGTAATTTTTTGTTTGTTTGGTTGGTTGGTTGGTTGGTTGGTTGGTTGGTTAGTTTGGTTCGTGGTTTGTTTGATTTTTAAGTCAGGGATTCCCTGTTATGTAATTCTGGCTGTCCTAGAACTGATAATATAAACCTGGCTGGTCTCAAATTCATACAGACCCACCTGTCCCTGCCTCCTGATCAAAGCTGTGTGCCACCACTCCTAGCATTTAGACATTTTTTTTTTTCACAAAAAAGTAAACTACCCCAAGGTAGTGTTGAAGCCTTATACTGTTCCAGATACAACACTGTTTTATTGCTATTTACTGGGGCCACATCTTTTAAAGAACCTCAAAACAAATGTTTTACAAGTTTCAAATGTTTATACGTTTATTTATGTTGTTGTCTTCTGAAGAGTCTCATTTAAGAGGTGCAACAACACCAACCAACTAGAGCTCCCAGGGTCTAAACCACCAGCCTGGGAGCACATAGGGAGGGACCCATGGCTCCAGCTGTATATGTAGGGGAGGATGACAGTGTCAGGCATAGGTGGATGAGGAAGTCCTTGGTCCAGTGAAGGCAGGACGCCCCAGTGTGGGGAAATCATGGGTGGGGAGGTGGGAGGGTGAGTGGAGGCATATCCTCATAGAAGCAGGAGGAGAGGGGATGGGATGGGGGTTCCTGGGTAGGGGGAAATTGGGTAAAGGGTATTATATCTAAAATGTAAATAAAATATCCAATGGAAAAAGAGGCCTTTTTTTCCAGAAATGTTTATACAGTAGAAATGAGGTAAAATCTTCATGTTGGAACTGGAGAGATGGCTCAGCAGGTAATGGCACTTGCCAGTAAGCCAGATGACCTGAGATCTGTCTCCTGATCTCACAGGGTGGAGCGAGAGAATCAACTCCAGCAAGGAACCCTCTGACGTGCACATGCGTGTCATGGCACTGTGTGCCCCTGGCGTGTAAACACACATGCACAATAAATAAGCAATTTTTTAATTAAAAAAAAAAAGGTCTTATTTTTAACAAGGGATTACAAATCCTTTCCTAGAAAATGTCAAGCAGAAAATTTGTTTGGCTTTGCTAGCCAAATGTTAGTCAGCTACTCAGCTGGCCAGTGTTTTGAGAAAAAGAGCTGTACATGGTATGCAAATGAGTGGGTGTGGCCAGATTTGACCAAAGGGCTACATTGTACCACTGTCTTCCTTTCAGGTATCTCTATGTGACTTTATACTCATTGTTTTCATTCTGTTGAGACTATTCTATGCCTCCTTACTCAGCCCATCCTTCTAGGTTGCTGAGGTCTGAGATAAGTCAATTATCCTATGACGTCAGTGGCTGGAATGCTACAGAACAACTCTGGAACACAAGAGCAAAGAGAAGCAGAGTAACAGACTGTATGTGGTATTTTAGAATGAAAAAAAAATGGATGTAAAAACTCATGTAGAATCTTTAACAAAGCATTCTAGCACCTTGTACAGATACATCTAAATTAAAATATGGCTGGTGAGGTGGGGCACACTTCCCAAAGGCATGAGTATCATACCAAGTAAAGCCAGCGCTTCTAGGTCTCTTAATTAAACAACCTAGTAAAACTAATGTGAGAAAAGTAAAGCCCACACCATAAACACTCCCATCATATAAAGTAAAAGTGAATGACAAGAAGGAATTAAAAGATGAACTTAGTAAAGTATTTTATGACCTCCTTCTTATACACTCACAGGAACAGATCCAGTGTTCCTATGGCCAAATGAGACATCTGTTATCAACCTGTCCTGAGCGGCTTATTTCCTTCCCAGCTTGTGTCACCAATCACTTTCTAGCTTCCCGGAACCCTAGTCTTTGCCAAAGATTAAATTATCCCTCAGAACATGGAACATTATTTTAATGAAGACCAGTGTTACCAAAAGTGTATAGACAGCCAAATCAAGAGACATCAATAGGCAAAAACAAATGGAACTGGATTCTCAAGTCAGTCTCTAATGGATCTTTGAGTGTCTTATTTTTCTAACCTTACGTGATTGCCAGTTCTCGCCATATACCATAGGCACAAACAAGTCTGTTTCTTTTTTGGGTCTCTCCAACATCGAACACACCAATGTCTGAAGTCAAGCATAAACTGTTCTTGGACACTGCTGACCTTGTGTTCTTTCCAGGGCAAATCCAGAGTCCACTTTACCCTGTGCTCCACGTTCATTAGTGAGTCACACCCCACTCTGGTGAACTACCACCCCACTTGAAAGACAAGAACAAAGAAAGCAAAAGCGATAAAGACTAAACTCCGGCAGTCGGCTGTTCAGTGTTGAACTGAGACCACAAAGCTAGGGGTTATCTGATTGCCAGCTACGCACATCTGACTTTCCTGACTGTGGTAGTCAAAATGACTTAACTATCCCATCGCTTTGAGGGGGAGTCCACCGTCTTACGAATTTAACACAAGGTATGAGCTTTGGAATCAGACCATCCCAGATTCCAAGCTTGGTTCTATCTATCCTCTCAGTAACTTCTTTTATGGCAGTGGTGGTAACATCCAGTGCTGGTTGTGGCAGGCAGTGTTACTGATAACTTAGTAACCACAGAAAGACCCAGTTCACAGGACTACAAAACCTTCTCTGTGCACCAGATGCATCTAGTGCCTTGATCTATATCCTTCGGTCAGTTGGGATGTAAGACTATTGTCTCCTCGGGGATGTTTACTGAGTTAAGGTCACTGCTTGATATGAAGATGAGTGTTCTTCATTATTAAATCCTTCTCCTGTTTCCTGAAATTGCAGTCTCTCTGGAGTTCTGCTCACTAGAAGACGTGGTGAGAGACCAATCAGAATTACATCAAGGAGCAGGCCTCTTCTTTCCAATCACCTTTTCATTTCTTTTTTAAAACTTGGAAATCAGAATTAGTAACCCAAGTCAGAACCCATTATTTCTTCTTGCTGAGTCCCTTTTACTTTCTTTTATTCATTTAAGGGTTGCAAAGTTAGAACATGGAGTCGGCCCTCAAGAGGATAATTAATTTTCTTTTATTGTCTGCAATGCTCCTTCACCGTTTTGCGGCAGCATCCTTTCCTTCAACCACGTACAGAGTTAATAACGTGGGAGAGACTGTGCTGAGTGGTAGGCACTGTTAACAGCATGTGGCACAATCCTTGTCTTCATAAAGCTCATTGAAAACTTCCTACAAAAGTGAAAATTAAGTGAACATAGAAATAGGCGATTTGTTAATCACAAATGATCGTAATTACAAAATGGTGAGTGACAAAAAGTTGGACAGCAGTCATCTCTGAAAACGGATAGTGGAGACCAACTATGAATTCTGGTGAGTCGGCACCTAGTACCTAGAGGGACCACAGCAGGAGACAACCTCTCTATCTCCACATTCCCTACCGCTGACCTCACCGCTCAGTAAGACACAACAATGGGCCCTGGGTGATGCTGTCTGGGTGAGGCAGTGGATGCTCCTGTAGAGTAAGTTAATGAAATAATCGTATTGCCACATGACAACTCCTCTCACCCTATCGCCCTGTACTTGCCTTTAGGGAAGTCCCACAAACTGTTTGCTTACAGAAACAGTGGCCTATTTGTTTTGTGTTGAAGAGCTCACGTTGGTGTCTCTACTGGAATCCTACAGATCACTGATGGCTCAGGTTCTTAAAGGGATGAAAATCAAGCTAGAAATACCAAATACCCTGTCCCTCTCCAAGACACATGCTTTATTCAGGCACAGAGCCCTAAACAATACTCAGATGATGCAGAGGGCCAGGGAGGGTCGCAATTTAATGCACTCTTTAAAACTCTATATTGATCTAGATGGTAAACATTTATTACTGATGGGAGGCACTCCACTTCTCAACGTGTGTGTCCTACCTCAGGAGACCATCAGCACCTCCTTCTCATCCCATGGCCACTACATGAAAGCTGTTTTTAAAACAACTGAGAATCAGTTAATTCCATATGGTTTATCTTTTTTTATCTCCCACAATGTTAAGAGAAAGCAGTAGTTTGTAGAAAGTCTGTCAAGCACAATTCCATGCCCTTTATACACTGTTAACATCCATTTTACATCTACGTTCATTTATTAATAAGCCAACCATATTTTTAAAAAATTAAGCCCCATCTAGAGCACTGTGAAATTCACCCAGGTGTTTCACAGATTTAAAAAAAAAAAAAAAAGATTAACTTCTTTAATATCTGAGGTGAAAACCTGCCACTTCAGCACTCTCTTCTCCGATTCCCAACACACCAGCCCTTGGACTGCTGCAATCTGCAAAGTGCACACATGCTAATTCATCCCTCACTGGCCCACCCACGCTTTCTCTTTACTCCCCCTCCACCCTAACCAGAATCCAACACCATGGGTGGCAGAGAGCACAGGAGATCCAGCAGAATGTCCAGAAACTGGTCGGATGAGCAATCAAAATATCAGCATTAGAAGTATCTTCCAGCCCCAAACACCCTTCTCAGAACCAACTGTCCCATCCTAGGAACATTGCTACAAGGCAAAGGGGACTTGTGAATCTGGTACTTAGAGGTGAACTGCCATGGAAACCAGGGTTTGAATTTACAGGGTTTTGAAATACCAATTCAGCATTTGAGGTCTCTAGCGAGTCCTTGAGAAACAGACAGCATCTAAGGAACCTCTGGGTAAGTGGAAGCAGGGGATCAGTGGTACTGATTAGTCCCTTTATTTAGCTAATAAAACTAAACTGTTTTCTTAGGCATGGCAGTTGGTTTCGTTGCCAGTGTAAGCAGAAAATTGGATTCACTGTGTTTAGACATGCCCTTTCATTCAGGTCAGAGTTGTATATTCATAAACCTTTTTATCAAGTTTAGTATCTACACAGGTGATTCAGGGCTATGTTGTTTACATTATTCTTTCCTTTAAAAGAGAGCAAGACTCTGAGTCAGGGTTGTGTCTGCCTGAAATTCTGAGTTTTAATTGAGTCTTTCCCCATAAACTTCGGTTATTGTTTATGGTTTTCCTCCATTATAAACTCCATAGCAGCCAGGGAACATTCTCATGAAACCCGTTTTTCATCATGTAATGATCTTAAAATTATATTTAAATCCTGAAAATAAGGCTGTACTGGAGGTGTGGCATTTTATGGTATGCTGGGTTTTAGGAAGTTTTGTTCTTCCTCTTCACACTATTGCCTTCCTCCTCAGGAATCTCAGAAAGCAGAAGGATGCTAAATACCACCCTGTGAAAAGGTCCCTACATGTCTCATGTAACATATACATGCAATGTATGAAGAAGCAATAAGCAGATCTTCTATACAATACTATTCATGGCCCATTACCATCCTTTTGGTATACAAAAGGTCCAGAGGTACAAAGTCTGGGAAGTTCAACTCAAAAACAAACATTCTAATACAAACTTTGGTTTCATCAGGTATAAAGATTCAATTACAGGGCTGGAGAGATGGCTCGGAGATTGAGAGCACTGACTGCTCTTCCAGAGGTCCTGAGTTCAGTTCCCAGCAACCACATGATGGCTCACAACCATCTGTAATGAGATCTGGTACCCTTTTCTGTCATGCAGACATGTATGTAAGCAGAACACTGTGTAAATATTAAATAAAAATAAATCTTTTTTAAAAGATTAAATCACAAGGCTGGTCTTTTTACAAAGACATACTCCATATTCTATTTATCATTCGTTCCCTTTTAGAAGTAAAATTGATGGCAGTACTCACATAGTCTTGATTTCTAAGAGACTCAGATGAACTGTCATTCATATTTAAATAAGTCATAACTGCAACTTCCTTCTCTTTACAGTATCTTGGCTAGAGATACATCCTCATCTTAGCTTCATATACTCATGCAGATAACAGTTATGCTTCAAAACTCAGGTTTGCAGGCCCTTCATAATTACAGGTTCGAGGGTTGTATTTACATCTACAGATAAAGGAATAAATAATTAAACAATCCATGAGTAATGCAGTCATAATTATGCTATTTAGACAAACGCTGGGTTGGAATAGTCTGCATTCACAAACATGAAGCATTTTTTTATGACATGCCTTTCTAAATCTGTTTAGAATAACTAATAAAAATGATTCTAAATCACTTTGCAAATACAAAACTGCTAAGCATGAGCTGAATCAGTTCTATCAATTAAAGCTGTTCAGGGTTTGGAGCAGAAAGATAATGTTGTCTCATCGTTGCTAAAATAAGATCAAACTACTGTGCATGAAAACCTAGAGGTCCATATGAATCGATGTACAGGTATGCTCGCACACAAAGCCTCCAATTGATTCAGCTGTTAGAGCTTTTTTTTATTTTTTATTATTTTCAAAACAGGGTCTCATGTAAACCAGGCTGACTCCCTACTTACTATGTAGCCAAATATGATCTTCATCTTTGATCTTCCTGCCTCTGCCTCTCAAGTGCTGGGCTTACAAGTATGTACCACCATGCAAGCTTTGTGTAGAGCCAGATAGAAAACTCAGACTCTCTATTTTCATCTATGCTGACCAACTGAGTCATATGCCTAGCCTTGTTATGCCATTTTAATACAGTTATTTTATACCAGCCTTCCAAGGATCACAATGTGTATATTTGGGCATGAGCCAACTTCTATCAAAACACAGTTTTACTGCGTTATGCCAATAAGTTTGATTATGGGACTCAGTTTTGATTAAAGCTCTAGGAGCTTTACTTATAAAATATAAGTTGAATAGCATAGCAATGAAATCGTTGTTAGAGCCACACATTTGGAGAAGAAATGTGTGTGTGCGTGGTATACACACACACACACACACACATTTACCTCATCAGTCCATGATTATACATAAAGAATCCTTTTTTCCCCCTGAGGCTCACCAAAATTTCTGACCAATGCATGAAGAGACAAAGCATAAGAAAGCCTAACTCACTCCCCACCACAAAAGCTTGTTGGCAACACTCTGTGGAATTCTTGCCATGGAGTTAGCCTGTTGAGACAACGCATCATCATTCCCACGAGGCCCAAATGTGCCTTTATGAATAATAGCAAAAGAACATAACAAGGATGAGCAGGCTGGGCCCCTGTTTATTAAAAGCCAACAAAGGTTGTGTGAATTCTTGCAAGATTTATGCTGATCGCACTGTAAAGAATTGCGAGGTACAGGGAAGACTGTAGCACATGCTGTGATCCCAGTACTTGGGAGGATGAAGCAGGAGGATTGCTGGGAGTTCAGGAGCTACGGAGAAAGACACTATCCCAAAACAAGAAATAACTGTGGTGTGCAAAATTCATGCACATACTTATTATCCAGTGTGTTTGTTATTTTTATGTCCACTTGACATAAACTAGAGTCATTTGGAAATATGGACTCTTAATTTTAAAAATTAATTCTTTTTTTAATTTTTAAAATTAAAAATTAAAACTTGAACTCTGTAAGACTCGCCTATAGGCAAGTCTGTGGGGTATTTATTAGGGATTGATGTGGAAGAGCCCAGGTCATTGTGGGTGGTGTCTCCCTTGTGCACGTGGACATGGGTGCTATAAGACAGCCGGCGAAGCAAGCTATGAGACAAGTAGAACTCCTTCATGGCCTCTGTATTATTTCTTCCCTCTAGGTTCCTGCCCTGAGTTCGCTGGATAAAACATCACAAGCTATAACAGGAAATAGACCCTTTTCTTTCCCAGGTTGCTTTTGGTCATGGTGTTTGGTCATACCACAATAGAAGCCCTAACTGAAACCAAACGCACTAGAGAGTGGACCACTGTTGTTCTAGTAAGGATTTGGAAAGACTTTGCAACTTCAGGCTAGAAATGCCGTTGAGTGCTCCAGCTCACTAAGCTGTTTTGTGGGAACTTGGAAAATGAGAATCTTGGAAGTCATGCAGACAATGGACACCTAGCTTGTGAAGTTTCAGAAGGAAGTAAAGATTCTATTGGGGCCATCCAAAATTTTAAACTAACAACTACTAAAGTGCAACCCTTGCTTTGCTGGAAAAATTAATAACTGATCATTTGGGGGCTAAAGAATGATCTGTAAGAATCATTTGTAAGTTTCGTTCTAGGGAGTCCACACAATTTCTGACCTCTACAGACACCAGACACACAAGTGGTACACAAGCTTACATGCAGGCAAAATACCCATACATAAAAATAAAGTGTATTTTTTAAAATATGAAAATGCCATCTTGGGGATAAATAAGAAAGGAAAAGTTCTCATTGTATATTAATATGTTCATGAGTCAAGATGACAATAGATCATTTGTGTTGGTTAGTTTTATGTCAACTTGACACAAACTTGAGTCATTTGGAAAGATGGATTCTTAATTAAGAAAATATTTCCATAAGATTGCCTTGTATGCAAGACATTATAGCATTTCATTAATTAGTGATTTGGGGGGGAGGGCCCAGATCATTGTGGGTGATTACACCCCTGGGTATATAAGAAAGCAGGGTAAGCAAGCCATACGGAGCAAGCAAGCAAGCAGCACTCTTCCATGGCCTCTGCATTAGTTTCTGCCTCCAGCTCCCTGCCTTGAATTCCTGTCCTGACTAATTTGGATAGAGTATTACAAACCATAAAATTAAATAAACTCTTTTCTACCTTAAGTTGCTTTTGGTCATGGTTATTTTATCATAGCAATAAAAACCCTAGCTTAAAAATCAAAGAAATCCAAATTAATGTTTCCCTTATCTATGGAAGTAAATGAGTATGTTGTTGATGATAACAATGATGATGTTTGAGACATAATCAGACTAGTTTGATTAACTCCCTTCACTTCCTTAATGCTACATTAAAAGGTGACACCATACCCAATTCAAATGGCTTTTTTAAAGCACATATATAATTCAAAAAGTTGTACAATCAATAATCGAACAGTGCTAATAAACTCTGAAATAATAAAACAGAAATGCAGAAAATATTGTATGTAATCAAGCATCTCCTTATGTGTTACTGCGAACTCTGGGCCTTACGTACACCTTATGTACGTAATGAGACCAGCAGCATCTCAGCTTTAGTTCTCAGTATTTAAATTCCCTTTTCTCTCGTTCTCTTTCTTCTTCTTTCTTTTTGTTGTTGCTGTTTGTGGTTGGTTTGTTTTCTGGCAGTGGGGGGTAGGAGTGAGACAGGGCCTCACTATGTAGCTCTGGTTGTCCTGGAACTCACTCTGTAGACCAGGCTGGCCTCAGACTCACAGAGATTCACCTGCCTTTGTCTCCCAAGTTCTTGGATTAAAGGCATGAGCTTTCACACTCAGCTTTTAAATTCCCTTTTCTTTGAAGTGCAAAATGAAAATAATGTAACTCAAATTTCCCTCAATAGAAAGTTCCTGATGGAACTTTTGTTGAAATACAACAAAGTTATTTCCAGCTACAGAACACAAATTATTTAACAATGAATAGTTGGAAAGACCCATAAGAACATGAGACGTCACATTTGTTGTTGACTTTTAAATCTTTTAGACTCACACAAATTATACACCCACATAACACACATACATACATACATACATACATTCATACACACACAAAACATACATATACAATATAGGCATATACAACACACATATACTCAAATGCATATATGACACACATACAAAACACACATACACACATATAGACACGCACAACACACAACACAAATATACATACATATATGACACACACACACTTCCACTACTGCCATTATGTGACAAATGTGACAAAATGGTAATCCCCTGCTTTAATTCTTTCTGTTCTGCAGTATTTTCATGTGTTCATTGATTTTTGTTACTCTTCAGGTGGGCTTCAATTTAGGCCACACTGAAACCATTAGCAATTTTAATAATGGAATGGTTCATGGGTGAAAATATTCTCCTTTTGCCAATGATACATAAAATAGACTCATATCGAGCCACACCTATTGCCCCAGCACTTTGGAAGCTGAGGCAGGAGGACGGACTGAAAAACAGGAAAAAAAAAAGACTCATTCTACATACTAATCTTTTCCGTGTATTACCACATTTTCTTTCATAAATTTAAGCATAAATAGCCAATTTATATTAGCCACTCTTTATTTCTCACAGATTTGCTTTCTTCCAGCTTATTTACCATTGTAACCTCTGTCCAGACTTTGTCACTAATGTACTCTTAAAATTTCTGTATTACCTGAGTGCTTATTTCTTTCTGTGTTTCTCTGAACCTAGTCTAATGTGTATTTTCACAGTGATTCTGATCCCTTTTAAGATTTCTCCATTACCCACTAGTGAACTGGGTTCTCCTATAATAATTCCTTACTGTACCTCTACTCCCATAAAAGCAAGCATCTGTTTTCTTCCCTCCCATAAAATTTATCATGACTTTGAATAACTATTTCTTTTTCCTTTCTCTTTCTCTCTCTCTTTCTTTCTTTCTTTCTTTCTTTCTTTCTTTCTTTCTTTCTTCCTTCCTTTCTTTGTGTCTTTGTTTGTTTGTTTCTTCCTTTCTGACTTAAGGTATGTCATAGGGTTGCTATGTAGCCCAGGCTATCCTGGAACTCACTATGTAGCAGAGGAAAGCCTTGAATTTGCCATCTCCCTATATCATCCTCCTAGCTTCTAGAATTACAGAAACATACCATCATGCTCAGTTTTGAACTCATAAGCCATGTAGGATTTTGTTGCCCTGGCTCTCATAGTTCTTGCAAATGTGCTTCTGTTTATAACCAGCATCCTTTCCCTCCTCATGGCATGTTATGAGGTGTGCTTCCCATTATAGTGTGATGTTCTGCCAGCGGCCATTGCAACCGCAACGTAACAAGTCTTTGAAAAACCCAAAGCATGAGTTCATTTTTCAGAGCAGCAGAAAGGTCATTATCAAGGTCATGGTCAAGAAAGGTCATGGCAAATATGGCAAAAAAAAAAAAAAAAAAAAAAAAAAAAAAAAAAAAAAAAAAAAAAAAAAAAACGGAGGCAAAGTAAAAGTGGCCTTCACTCTGGCTCTTTTCCACCCGTGACTAGAGACTAACATAGACTGGTTGTAGTTCATCTCTCCTGAAAGGCATGTGTCAGTCACACTCTAGTTCAATTGACATCTGGAAGGACTGTGGTGAGTCTGAGCATGTGCCTGAGAGCGTATGCCTTTGTTTCGTTCATGCACCTGCCTCATCACGCTTTCATGTGTGCTGGAACAGACCAGTGCCTGTCAGCATTCCACAGCACATGCTGCACACCCTGATTACTTGCTGACCGCCTACTAGTGGCCAGACAAGGACACGAACCAAATCTGAGGCACCAGAAGTGAATGTAATGCTCCCTTGTCTTTATTGTCTACAATATCAATGTGATACAGATGATAGAATGTGTTATCTCCAACAAGGAAAAGTGGAGACAAGTCATATTAGCTTCCTGCTATCTTCCATGCCAAGTGTTGAAAGCCATGCATATGTTCTCTTGTTGGATGTTCCTATCAACTGTTCTTCATTGCACTGAGTGACTCGCCCATGAACACACATCTTGTAGATGACCTGGAACTTCAGACCAAATCAGTCTTTTCTCCACTCCCTAATGCATCCAGGAAGCCTGCCCTTTTCTTCTAAAATGACCCTGCTCTGAGGATAAAATAATTAGCCTCTTCACTTAACAGATGAGTAACCAGATTAGAGACGAGAGGTACAATGAGGTAAGCAGAAGGGAGGAAATAAATGTGAACTGAACACGGAAGGATGCTCAAACAAACTGGGAAACAAGTGTACCCTAAAGTGAACATCTGGAAACATCTGGTTGGTTAAGATATAATAGCCCTTGTAATTCTTATAAACTGTGTGTATTGAATTTACTATGTGCCTTTCACACATATTTAAAGTTTTTAAGGTTTCAAAAGGAAATTTGCCATAAATATACAGAATATAGTCAAGAACACCCAGGAATAAATGGAGACCATGAAGTAGAGAGAGAAAGAGAGCTAACTAAAGAGAGAGAAAATTGCATTAGGAAAAGGGGGAAATAGTTGTAAATGCATGTATTCCAAAAGCTATACTAAACAAACTGTGTGTGTATGTGTGTGTTACCTCTGTGCATGTGAATGTGTGTGTGAATGTGTGAGTGTGTATGTGTGTGTGCCTATGTGTGTGTGTGTGTGTGTGTGTGTGTGTGTGTGTGTGTGCTGTATTGGGATTACCAAGAGCTGGCAAGATGCCTGGGCAAGAGAAATTCAGCAGTCTGACCACTGATGGCCAGTACTTTATGGAGTAGGGTTAGAAGGCTGCAAATGCCTTTTTAGTATGGCTGATTTGCTGTCACAGTGAGAAAAGTATTTTTCTTAGGAATGCATGTGTGAGGTAAACACCAGAAAATGCTAGGCATGTGTTAAAAGCAATTGAGTATTTCCATTTGAATCTTCGCTCTGGTTTTCAACTAGATCTGGTTTAAACACGTAGAGCTGCACTCTTTTAGCCCATGTACGTAAAGCCCAGAAAGTTCATGGAGCTATCCTGTGCTTAAAGAAAGTGTTCCATGGATATGTTGATGGTACACAAGGCAGGACGCATATGTGTCTGTGTTTGACACACATGAAGGAAAGAATTACAGATGTGATATTTCAATTCAGAGCACCAAGCAGCCAGGCGGATGGGTCTATCAGAGTGTGTATCAGGAAACGGAAAGGTAAACAGCAAACTGGCCTGGCAACGCTACACAAAGATCAAAAATGCCTGTCCTTTTGCTGAACTGATATTTGACTTGATGCTCTAACTTTTAAAAGTAAATGGTCACGTATGGTTAGTGACAACCATAGTGGACAGTGCAGGGTATCTTCACCTCCTCACCTCTGAGAAGGAGATGAAGCCACCTGAAGACAATTTGAGGCATGGGACGATCACAGAGCAGCATATCCCCCGCCCCAATACCCCCTGATCACGCCAGAGCTCTCAGCCTCCATTCCAAGGTTTCTTCAGATGTATGAGGAGTTAGAAGAACGCAGAAGGAAAATGAGACAAGCTAATGAGAAGGAATGAGAGGGCAAACGCAGAGGTTAGTGGTCTCTGTCACTCAGCAACGTAAAACAAAGTATCACCTCGAAAACTACTTCAGATCCCAACCCCAAGGCAAGCTCCTACACTTCTCCCGTGCTGCTCTCTCTGCACATGGAGAATTCGTATGTTGGATGCTGTTGATGGGATTTGATATTTTTCTAATCATCTTTTCTGCTTGCTATGCTGAATGACAGGGCCTTTATCACATTTTGAAAATTGAGTTTATCCTTCCATTTAGGTAGCATGTGTACCGACTGGGGTTTCGTTTACCTTCACTGACTTTTAAAAAGAGCTCTCTGTGTTTGAGATCTGTCCGCTGCCTGCATCCGAGGGCCTCACTTATCTACACCACCGCTTGTAAACCTTGGCTTCCAAAGGAAAGAGGCTTGAAAACCGCCTCCATTTATCAGAAAAGGCACCTGGCTCCCAGCTGTACTTCACTATATGGGTCTAGCTGCTGCCTCTGCCCTGCCCTGACTCCAGCTTGGTTTCTGTTTCTAGAGGCTCTGTTTCCCTGGGCAACATCATTATGTACTGAAACTCACTGCTTGTGCACTCCATGGATTTTCAGGGTTCAACTTTTATTTTCATGATATAGCACAGGATAAACAACATGTTTCCCTTTCCAGCCATAAAACTCAAAGCATGTTGAATCATTAAAATGGTCTTTGAACATATACGTTAGCTGAGTATTCATAATGTGGACACATATTAAGTTAGGAATTCACACTTAATCGATGAACAGTTAAGCCAGATGGCTAATTGGATTGAGGGTTTCTATTTGATGAATCAAAAATATAATGCCTTTATTGAAAGTAGGCCAGGAAAATGCTGGCCCTGCCTGCACCTTCACAGTGCTAGCAGGAGAGAAGCCATCAGGGAGCAGCAAATTTCATCCAGCTCTGTCAGCAGAATTGATCACACAAACTCCACGTTAAGCTTCAGAAGGGTAAAAGAGGAGTGTTGGCCCTTTCCATCCCCACCCATATGGAAGACAGTGCCTGATTTGTGACTAAGAATAAACAGACATTTGTGGAGTACACAAATGAGGAGAAATGGAGAAGCAAGGCCCTCCATACTAACAGGTTCCCATCTCTGCCTGACAGAGATTTGGAGAACTCTAGTTTGATCCAGGAGCTGAAGGTCTTTAATTCCCTCACACCAACTGTTTTTGACATATTTCAAAAGAACTATCTTATTCCTGTGCCCTTTTTGAACCAATGGTCCAAAGTCATATCAGAAAGGAGCTGAGAAAATAAGCTGTATCATTTGGGCGCTTTCCAAAAATGTGGGACATCTCTTTTCTTTTCCTCCCCACAGTAGCATCTATTTTTGCCTCTTAGTTTTAAACAAATGATAGTGTCTCCACACCAGCCGCTACAGGACTAATAGTGAGAGCATTCAAGAAAAGAAACCATGCCTTCTGATGACAGCCACTTCTCTTGTGATGCACCATGCTTCAGTGGTTCTCTTACGTCAGCCTTAAGGGTATGAGTCCTCTCATCCTGAGGACTTGAGAAAATAACTCCCGCAGTGGGTTTTAAGATGCCATTCTTTTAAACTGATCTGAGACTTGTTTTCCAGAGTCCTCAAAGAGTCCCGAGAGGCCAGGGAGAAAACCTTCCGAAGAGACAGGTTGGCTCAGAAGGAAGAAGACTGTTCCTATTCTCAGGGCTTGTCCTGAAATTATAAACCTCGGTGTGTCAACTCAGGACCTTGGAAGCTCACTACTCAGGTGGAGAGTGGATGAGTGAAAATACAGAATACTGGAGACGATCGATGGACGGCTACAGTCCTCTCCAGTGCCAAGGCTCTGTGATTCCATGAGCCCCTCCCTTCACAGCATCAAAAGGTAAGCTCTGACCCAGGCCTCTCTGCCCTGGCTAAAGAGAAAGAACTGAGTCTCTCATTGGCCGACTTGAGGTTGTCTTGAGACCAGCGACTTCCCTCTAGAGTCACTATGGTGGAATGTACTCCGTCTTCCCTCAGGACAAGTAGGCCAAGCCAGACTACTGAGCATACTGACTTCAGCCTAATGAAGTCAGTGTTAGAGATTCGGAAAACAACATTGTTCCCCCTTTTTGTGGCTACAGATAGATAGGAGGTTGCAAGGACTCCTTAAGTCCCCTCGGAAAACTCTGAAAACCTCTTAGATCCAACCTGACTTAATTCTATAAGCGGAAATGTTTCATGATGTGATAAATTTGCTTGGTCTTCTGACAACAGAACTCCTGATATGATGAAGTCAGGGCCCATTTGTTTCCTAGTTTCCCTTTCTCTGAGCCCATCTCATCACTGCTCAAGCAAAAAAATTCAAGTCCTTGGTACATCCTGGGGAGAAGCGCCAGTGGGGAGAGGAAGAAAGAGGCATCCCTGTAGTATGTGGTGTGTGGTGTGCGGTGTGTGGTGTGCGGTGTGCGGTGTGCGGTGTGCGGTGTGCGGTGTGCGGTGTGCGGTGTGTGGTGTGTGGTGTGGCTTCCCACAGATGACCTCCAAGTTCATCTCTCTGTCTTATTCCCTCTGGGCAGAGTTAGGAAAATGACAGGCAGAAGTAAGGAGAATCAGAAGATTGCAGAGGCAACAAAAAGAGGAAGTGTAGGGGAAAGAAATGAATGTACTACAAAGGAGAAAACTGAAAGGAGAAAAAGGCTTCTCACTGACAACAATCCACTCAATCCCCTTTCCTCCAGGTAAACCTCACAAGATAAAGGTTTCTTTTTTAAATGACTGGAGAAAGCTGAGTTCATCCTCTCTATTTCTGGTGTCTTGGCATCATCTTCAAAGGAAATGAGACATTGTCAAAAGGGGCCAAGACTCGGGCTGGTGAAACACCTGTAACAGGATCTAGTCCCTGCTCTGCCTGGGGCATGGGGAGGAATGCCTAATCCTGACAGCACTACGGGGGTTCTAGTATCTTCTAAAATAGAAAGCAGAGGAGGCAACCACTTTGAGTCTGAATGTTATCGGTACTTAGAAATGCCCCCATAAAGTCCCAACAGGGTTACCTCAGCAGATTCCCAATGAGATCCTTCTCTTCTGTAGCTAAAAGCATAGAGTAACATGTATTGTGAAATTTTGTATTCACCTCTCCCGTGCAAGACAAAAGACATCATCGGTAAGTGCGTTTCTAGTGTAGGCCTTTTTATTAAAAGAGGAAAATGTAAAAGGCAGCCAAGTTTATGTCTGTCCTCACTCTCTGTAGCCGCCTAGGGAATGAGGGCACTATTAGGAGGTGTGGTCTTGTTGAAAGAAGTATGTCACTGTGGGGGCGGGCTTTGAGACCCTCCTCCTAGCTGTCTGGAGTCAATCTCCTCTTTGCCTTCCGAACAAGGTATAGAACTCTCGGCTCCTCCAGCGCCATGCCAGCCTGGATGCTGCCATGCTTCCTGCCATGATGGGGTTCTTGCCATGAACCTCAGAATCAGTAAACCAACCCCAGCTATATGTTGCCCTTTATAAGAGTTGCCATGGTCATGGTGTCTCCTCACAGCAATGGAAACCCTACGACATTCCTTCTCCTGTTTTTCTCCAAACATTGAATCCTAACTTGAAAGATTTATTGATCCTTAGTTTTCTAATTCACTCTAGGTGAGTCCCAAGTACATTCACCTGTTTTGTCCTGAAAATACTGGGATTAGAAGCATGTGCCTCCACGCTCAGGAAGATGTTTCTGAAGGATAATAACTTCTGAAGTGAGGGAGTTCAAGCCAGGTGAAGGCTTAAAGAGGGGAAGACAGATCCAGATCAACAAGCAAAGTTCAAGCCAGGTGAAGGCTTAAAGAGGGGAAGGCGGTTCCAGATCAACAAGCAAAGGCACACTGTGGGATGAAAAGGTTAAGGCAGCATAGCCAGGAAACAGGAACAAGTTGGAAATAAACCTGAAAGGATAATAATGGCCCTGCTGATACGGTCATAAGTACAATAGGAAGTCATTCAGGAGGACTGAGCAAGGAAGTGGGTGGTCCTTTAGGATCATAATGAAGGGGACAAGAATGGAAGCTGAGACTTAGAATCCATAGCAGAGATGCTTAGTGGTACCCTGAACTGCAAGGATAACGGTTCAAGTGATGAAAATTGGCCTCTCTTGCTATGTTGATTTGAAAGTAAGGTTGCCATGCTCTGAGGAAGAAAGGACTCAAGAGTAAGCTCTAGGATCTGAGCCATCAGTATGCCAAAACGGGAAGTCTGGAGCAGAGGGGAGAGCCAGCTTTGGAGGGGAAAATATCAAAATGCTGTGTTTATAGTGCCAATTAGAAACCCAATAGAAAACAGGGAGCAGTTACGTAACTAAGACTCACAATCACAAAGAAATAAAAATTGAAGATACAAATCTCATCACCACTGGCCATGAATTTCTGGGCAGTCCTATGGATCAAACCCAACCTCACCCCAACCCAGTTAGCAGAGACAACCTATTTTAAAATAATCTCACTAGAAAAAAATTTCTTAGAAAAGCAGTTGTGTGAATGGTTGGAGTGAACTATATGGTTCTGAAAAAAAATACTTTCAAGTACAGAGATAGAGAAACAGAATGTGGGAAGGACTGGGCAGCTGGAAAGGTGAGTGGTGTGTGAACATGGCTCCCCATATCAGCTGGAGAAGCTGCTCCAACCTGGGCACACACTTTGCTTAGCTAGTCTGCTAGACTCCTCCCAAGACTCTACTGTGAAAATGAATGGCATCAAACCCCAGGCTCCAGCAGAGGGGACAGGTTCCAACAGTGGGGCACCGCAGGCACTGTAAGCCCGGACTCTCAGCCTTCCTGTCACCAAGACCCTTTGATACAGTTTCTCCTGTTGTGATGATCCCCAAGCATAACATTACTTCAATCTCTACTTCACCACTGTAACTTTGCTACTGTTATGAATAATAATGTAAATATCTGATATGCAGGCTATCTGATATACAACCCCTATGTTGCTCAACCCCTGGGAGTCTCGACCCACAGGTTAAGAACCACAATGTTAGTATCTGATATGGACTGGATATGGTAATGAGCAATGGAGACTATTTAGTGAATTTGTTTTTGTTCTCAATAAGAGCTTGAAATACACACAAGCATGGATGACATATTCATCACCATTGCTCCCTAGATAGTCCATGATGGTTAAATAGAAATGAATTACCCGTTGGCATCCTTCCTCTGGCCTTCAGCAAACCCACTGGTCTGTTCTCCTGCCAAATAGAAAGTCTAGTTTTACTGGCAGAGACCAAGAGGTATGTGGCAAAGGTAGAAGGATAGAGTCGGCCCAGAAAAGAAAAGGTGTTTGTATAATCTGTGGACCTTGAGATTAGCTGTGGAAGAGAACTTTGCTCGCTGACTGTACAAGCTCCATAGAGATAATATGAATGGAGTGAGACTTAACAGTGTAGTCACTTCTCTGGCAGGAAAGATGGAAAGGCTTTTCTATGACTGTGGTCACTCCCTTCTTGTCCCACTAAGGAGTGTTCTTTTCTGTAGACCCCACTTAAAGGGTTACAAGAAGGTTGATACTAATCATGATGATCATATGATGTGATTGCTACCTGTGACTTATCTCGTTTGTCAGGACAAGCTTTGGGAAAGAACTTAGCCTGGAAAACCAAATGCATATGAAAAAGAATTGATTATCGAGGTAGCCAGAGAATGAACAATGTTAATATTTTAATGAGAGTGATAACTGGCCTCCACAAAGAGTTCGTGTACTGACCTCTCTGACTTTGTTTTATTCAGAGTAATTAATAAACAATTGCCCCCATTAGTCAACTTAACTACCTGGTTTGTCATTCCAAGGGCATACTAATAATGCATGAAGCCTATCATTTGGAGCCCTCCTATGCTGCTGTTGAATGAGAAAAATAAATAAAAAGGATTTGGCATGTGTATCAATTTAGCATTCCTACTGAAAGTCTAACAAGATTTTTTTAGTATGTTCCCATTACCAACAAAAAACAAGTCTTTGTGTGAGGACCCACCTCCTTCAGCTGAAGAATTAGGACTGCGTTCCTAAGATTGTTTTTGCAAATGAAACTTCTCACAAAAGTAGTCCTTCACCTTTAATCTTACAAGAAACAGGAGTCTCCCTACGCTGGTGTGCCTCCTTGCCTGTGGCTCCTTCAGTCTTCCCTACTTCTTTGTTATGAATAATGAGTTCTGCAATTGTCTATTCCAAGTGGCCAGTGAACTTCTGGCTGTCTCTCAGAGGAACTGAAAGCACATATTCCTATAGAGGATTCATGGCCGAAGCATTCACCTATGCAACAAGTTACTTCTCCTGCCACGATGGACTTGTATTCACTGGTTAGTCTCTGGGCCATCAAAGACATGCTAAGCACTGAGTTATAAAGCACAGAAATCTCAGTTAAAGAATCCGTGAGGAGGCCAACAATGAAGCACTGAAACAGGGTTTGTAATGAGTATCAGAACCTGTGCTCACAAAAGGCTCGCTGGGCCACACACATTAAGGCTGCATGTTCACAGGGTCAAGACTATAAAGGAAGTTCAGGATCTCATGGTTCCCTCAAGTCTGCCTCTGCAGCATTACGAACCATTGGAGAGAAGTACTGAGAGTTCCTAAAATGATGTCTAAGATGACATTCCAAGTGTCTATAGTCTCCGTTATGTCAAAAATACCATGTTCTTTGAGGAGACTACCTGAGCCTCAGCATCTCAACAACACACAGTACATACATACTGTGTTAATCTGTGGGATTCAGTTTAAATGAGACTGGATTAAAATAGCATGAGATATTTTTATCACTTATACCATGAATCTTAGAGTTATGGAATCAGAGACTAGGAGGTAGCAAGGGCTGGAGCTGAGGCAGGGGTAGATGGGAGAGTGAGGGATGATTGGTCAAAGGGCAGCTCAGTTAGATGGGAGGAGTGAGCACAGGAGATCTAGTGTGCAGCATGCAGACTGGAGTTAATAGGGAAGTATACACTCTTGGAAATTGCTAAGAGAAGTTTTTAAAATGATCTGTGTCAAATGATGTGTTGTTTATGTTAGTTAACTTGATTTAGCCATTCCACAGCCTGCATATCAATATATATTTTTACAGATATTATAAACATTTGATCTGCCTACTTCAAAATATCATGTTGCATTCAGTAACCATGTAATGTTTAAAGAACCAATAAGTAGAGGATAGACAAACACCATGAACTTAGGTCAAGATTCTAGAAGCACTAAAGAACAATCTTAGTTTTCTGTCTTGATTTAGGGCTTCCTGGAATTCAGCTGTGGACTCACCAGCAACTGTGATCCCCTAGGAAGTCCCTACCACAATCTTCCCTTAGGAAGGTGCTTCATCATTCTGCCTTTCAACTTGAAAGCCCTTGTGTGTGTGTGCATCATGTGTGTGCACACAGGGGAGAAAATGCCCAGCAGCAAGCATTCCCAAGTAGGTAACTGCCCCAAAGTTATAGACATAGTTATTCCTATTTGTGAAGCAGGACTAGGGCCCACCATGACTGGATCAACTTTGGGGGCAGTGCATCCTTAGACTTCACAACATAAAGGTAAGAAGCAGAGTTGAGAAGTTGCTGACACTCCCAGCCATCAGGCTAGAACACCTGGGCCATGCTCAGGACATCAGCAGGGAAAGCTGCAGCTTCTGGGCTACCTACTCAAACCCATCTTCTCTCATAGACTTGAGACTGAGACGCTGGGACCAACCCATGAGGGAGGGACACACCAGAAAATAGGGCCTTGGTTGTAACACTTAGAACACGTTTTGGGTCCCACAAAACAGATGCAGACACAAAGCAAAGGCCCTCATCCCTCACCAAATGGTGGTCCCTCTTGGTGGTAAAACTAGTCAAAACAGCAAACATTGTAGATAAATATCATGGTCAAGGACATGTCATAGTGAAGCCTCATCTCGACCTGGCTGGAGAGCAGGAAAAGCAAGACTAAAAGGCACGTTTCTGGTAACAAGGAGCAGCCTACAGAAGCATGAGAATATACCACACTAAGCTGCAATAGAATTCCACACTTTTATTCAAGAACATATTCACATTAACTTGTGTATAGAAAAGCTTTTAAAATTTAAAAAATTATTACAATGAGAATCCTTTGACCTGTATTTTCATGTGAAACCTACTTTCAGAGATGATTCATGCATACATCTCCCCAGTCTTCCAAACACGTTGATGAATGTACAGACACCTAGGTGCATTCGGGTCTCTGAGAACTGAAAATGCAAGGAAGGCTAGAGAGTATGGGAGGCAGTCTCCTGAAAACTTCATGGGTGGGGGGGGGAATCAATAATGTACCAACAAGGCTGGGCATTTGGTAGCTGCCAAGAGGACAGAGTCTGGCAAGATGTTTAGTCCTTTGGGAGCTCTTGAAAGAGGAAGCTTAAGCAATGTGGTTTCTGTATTGGTATGAGGTCAGTGACACCCATGAGAGTTAGAGAGTCAACTGTACACACCCAGTGTCACACACTTCCTGGTTCTCTCCTCCATGTGGCTCCAGCCCTTGAACCCGAGCTCTCTTTGATCTGGCAGAAATGATACCATTCTAGTTTTATAACAAAGCCTAAACAAAGTCTGGTGGCTTCTGCTTCTGGGCTCTGAGAAAGAGTGGCCATAATATAAGAAACCTGACTTCTCTCTTCCACCTTATTATGAGGAAACCCAGAAGAGTCACATTAAGAGGACACATGGAGAAGGACTTAGAACCTCTGCCAGCTGAGCTGGCCTTGGCTGGCTGCTCCAGTAGAGTACCAAGGTCTGAGACATGAGCCATCTCAGAAATTGGCAACACACACAAGACAGAATCATACTCCTATAAGCAAATCAAATATGTGACCACTGTTTGAAGCACCATGTGCTGAAGAGAACAGAAAACAAGCGTGTGGTCGATCTATTTAGGCGACAGGACATAAGCAGGATCAAGAAAAATGTCTTAGTGTTCCCTTCACCTCTATCCTAAGGTTTCTATGTCTTCCAGGGCTCAGAATAAAGAGAATTTAATGATGTCACTCCTCTCCACATTGGAGTGAAAGTGTTCTACTTTTCTATGAGCCAATGATGGAATTTCACCAATTCTTTGGGCATAAACAGGTACTCAGTACAAACCTATAGTTATGCCTCTCCCTTTGATGTCCATGGACACCAGGCTGCTGCATTTCTTTCATATCCATCCATACTATGGTGACCTGAACCATTTCTCTGTCTTGCATGTACAGTAATCTACACAGGAATGTGGTGCATGCTATACTTATCGTAGATGGCAAAAAGCAGCAGAAGCTATGATTTGCAGATTACTTAGGGTCTATCAATGCTAGCTGTAAAAGAAACACTATCGAGAAAATTCTAGCGCAGCAGAGCTGATAAAGTGACCCTGAAAGCTCTTGCTGGCTTTCACCTGGTACTACACAATGCCAGGATGCTGTTATCAATGCCTTAAGACATCTGCACTGTCTCTGTCTATCCCTCTGCATCGGGAAGAGTATAAGCTACCTTTGCCCTGGCTATATTTAAAACACTTAGACAAAAGCATTAAGCACTATCCAAGGAGTGGTATCTGTCCAGCCAAAGCTGCAAGTATGAAAACCAACTCAGGGGCCTGCTTCCATTGCCATCAGAATAGACAGCTTTGGGAAATGTAAAAATAATTTTGCAGCTTCCTTTTAGCTGAGACTCACCGTCAGCTGAAACACATTTTAGAAGCCCCCCCCCCCGTCGACATGTGTCTGGAGAAGGGGTGGATTAATAATAGCTTACATTTCTATAGAGCTTTTTTATCCCCAAGGATCCTAAAACAAGGGAAACAGGCTGAGTCTTTTCTCCTTGTTTAAAGGAAGAACCCGAGTGAATTTCAAAGCAGTCTCAAACACTACAACTAATTGCAAAGAAATTTACTTTTGTAAAGTGTCAGGACATAATTATTATTTTTTTTAAACTTAAATAGTATTCGCGTCGTTCCTAGGAGCTCACAAAGAAGTACCACCATCACAGTTCACAAGCCTATCATCTCTTTCCAACAAAGACAGTTGCAGTGCCAGAAGATTTAGAGACATCGCGGGTGAAAAGATTAAAAATAATAATAATAATTAACAGTGCACAGGGAGCTCCATCTGGAGCATTTGATAACACAGTGAGAGATAGATACAGATGGGAAAAGGTGGGCGGCATGGGTAGAATTCGTCCTGATCCCATGGGCTTAGGACCCTAACCATGCTAGATTAGTGTAGGCTTTGATTCTTTCTGCTCCCTGCTATTCATACAGAGCAAACCAGGCCAGAGCCATCACATCTTACCAGTGTCCAGTGTCCACACAGACTCTGGATCAGGTATTACCTTGCCTGGCATTATGACGTGGTTAGTAATACATCTAGCGGTGTTTGGTAATCCTAGATTAATACATTTCATTCTCTAAAGCACAGATTCTTTCTCATCCTTCACCCAAGTAATTTGCATACACTTCCACATAGTAATTCCAGGCACAATGCAGCTTATTCTGAGCCTCATCCTCTGATTGGCAGCTAATTAGAACCCTGAGATGCTGGCAGGTGTTGAGATGGTAACAGCACACTCAATGGCTTTGTGACCCGCTGTGTAAGTCACACAGCCACTGAGAATCTCTTGCCTTTAGAATGAGTAGCTCCTTAATCCTAGAGGCTTCCTGAACAAGGAGGACCTCTGCTGTTAAAAGGGAACCACCATCTTTGGAGAGAAAAAGCAAGCAGAAAGATACTTAAAAATAAACAGGATTCTTTCTGTTGATTTGTTTCCTTTTTATAGAAGGGGCAAGATAGCAGGGTGCAGGCAGATGGCCCTCATCCCTCCAGCATTCCTAGCAAACATGGGCTTATGATGAACAAGGCTAAAAGCAAGTGGGTAAGAAGTTTGCAAAAGGGAATGTGTCCATTGTTCAGTGACTCTGAGGAGTGTCATTCTCTCTCTTTAGTGTCATAGCCTAAGATGCTAGTGTAGAACACACACATCATATTCATCAAGGAATGGCATTTCCAGCATGCACTCTGTAAGGGGAGAATGTTCGTCCACTGTGTCACCAAGGGAGAAAATCCTGTCTCTGCGTCTGCCTCCCATACCCTCCTCCAAGGCTTTCTGTGAACTCCTAAGATAACTCCCTCAACCTGATTTTTCTCCAAAAAAGGTATTGATTGCCCAAAAATTCATAGAAGATCCCATATCCTCATAGGCTTGGGCTCAGTGGGGGTATACAAAAGTATCAAAGAGGACTTTGGTTTTGAGAAATTGTAAAATTAATATGTATATTATGTATAAAAGGAATAGTACAGTGAAGAAGATGAATACACTAAAAAATGATCTCCCTTAGAACCAAGAGCACATCAGTAGTAAGCAAATGGATTCCGAGTGTTCATTTGACAAAATAAGAGACCATTGAAGAGTGTAGAGGTCAGAGAGTCTGATGAACAGAGCCCTGGAGGTGGAGAGAACTGAGCAGACCAGAAGAGAGAGCATTCCAATGCAGAAACTGGACAAAAGAAAATAGCAAAGATGTGTTTGAAGGATTGGAAATAATTCAGACCGGCTGAAGAGACATGGTCCTTTAGGGTCTCACTCAAGCGCTGTTGAACCATGAAGGTGTTGTCACATATGTCACATGTAAAAATAATAGAATGTGGAAGTGGGACAGAAACAAAGTTTTTAGCTTTGAGAAAATCTTACAGGTATCAGATATCCACAAACCTGCATCCACATATCCGAATATCCACATCTGAATATCAGCCCCCACACACCCATATCTGCACCCACATCCACATACCTACATCTGCATCCACATCAACATATCTGCATCCACATCCTCATATCCGCATCTGCATCCTCATATCCACATCCTTATATCCGCATCTGTATCCCTATATCTGCATCCTCATATCAGCATCCACATCCACATATCCACATCCACATATCTACATCCAAATCCACATCAACAAATCTTCATCCACATCTGCATCCTCATATCCACATCCTCATATCCACATCTGCATCCTCATATCTGCATCCACATCCACATATCCACATCCACATCCTCATATCCGCATCTGCATCCACATATCTGCATCTGCATCCACATCAGCAGCATCTACATCTACATTAAATCTACATCTACATCTACACATACACATATATATGCATATACATATAATGTATGTAACAGCAACTAATGAAAAAAGAGGCCATGAATTTGAGAGTAAGGAAGAGTATGTGGAAGGATTGAGAGATAACAAAGAGAAGAGTGAAGTGATGTAATCTCAAAAAGTTAATATTTTTAATCACAAATGAAGGATTTGGTTCTGCTTGAAAGGCTCCCCACCAACACATTTTAACTAAACCATGTTATCATCATGTGAATTAGAATTTATCATCATCCCTGTGCTTATAAGGCACAAACCTGTTACAATACTACAACCAATGGCTGTGGGTGCGTGTATTCCAATATCTTGAGATAAGGTCTGACATGTCTAGATAAAATAACAAAGAAAACAGCCACCACCAGATTAAAATAAACAAAGTATGTTCCTATGTCAGAATCCCTACACATATTTATTAGCAAGTCAAAATTCATTAGTAAGTCATAATATTAATTACATTAGACAATTATGTAGATCACTACGGCAACATCATTTTTAATACACTTGAATTTTCTCATATCACTAACTCCTATTAGTTTGAGAAGAATTTAAGTTTGCACTTGCATGATAAAATATAACTATCTCAAAAGTATTATATATAGAAAAATATAAAGGTATTTTCCAGAACATGACAATAATTCTAAAAGCCTGAATAATATTACTAGTAGCAAATTATTTTCAATAATAAAAAACAAATTTTGATCAGTTATGATGAATAATGAGTTATCTTTCAATCTTTAAAAATATTCAAAACAATTGTCATATAAAAAGATGATCAAAGAAGATGCAGCTAAGAATACTTGAAAATGACATTGGCTTACAAAATTATTACTTTCCAACTCATTGTTTATAAAATTCCTTGATTTTTCTAAAGTAACCGTGAGCTAGAGAGATGGATTAGTGACTAAAGACACTTGCCGCCAAGCCTAACTACCTGAGTTCCATCTCTAGAATGTGCATGGTGGAAGGAGAGAACCAACTCCCACAAGGTGTATTACTCCACACGTGCACTGTGGCACGCATATGCATATACACACGTATTCACACACACACAAATAAGCGTAAAACATAACTGACATATTATGATTTCTTTTCTCATGGTAACTAAAAATGTTGTTCAGATTTTGCACATTCAACTTTATAATTTTTTTCTCTTAAATAGTGCTTCATCTCAGGTTCAAGAATCACGAAACCCGAATCTGTCCACTAAAGCTTCTAAATATTCTGCTAATTCAGTGCCCTGACATTATCCTGAAGACCCAAATACAATATACACTTATAGTAAAAATCTATTGTTAAATAAAACACTGAATGCATGTTTTAGGTGGTCCTGTCAGTAATTTTGAATCATTTTGGCAAAATTTCTGTTAGCTCTGATGACTTTCATTGATGTTGCTATGCAATATGGCTCAAAATGTAATTATGGTAAGTATATACAGTTGGAGTTGTTGTTTTAGTAACTTTGGAGTTACTATTTGTGGTAGTTTGAATATTTGGCATCCATAGTCCCATGTATTTGAATGCTTGGCCATAGAGTGTGGCACTAGCAGGAGGTGTAGCTTTACTGGAGTAGGTGTCGCTTAGTTGAAAAAAGTGTGTCACCGTAGAGGCGGACTTGGAAGTCCCTATGTTCAAGTTATACCCAGTGTGGCACACAGTCTCCTGCTGCTGTCTGTGGATCAAGATGTAGAACTCTCAGCTCTTTCTCCAGCACCGTGTCTGCCTGGATGCCACCATGTTTCCCGCCATGTTGATACTGGACTAAACCTCTGAAACTGTAAGCCAGCCCCAATGAAATGTTTTCCTTTATTAGAGTTGCTGTAGCCATGATGTCTCTTCACCGCAATGAAACCCAAATTAAGGCATTATTCTTCTGTTCTTTCTTCATGAAATATTTTTAAGCTGTCTGCCCACACCAGAAACCATATAATCAGTAAATCCATAACCAAAGCTGAGCGTGGCTCACATGTCCAACCCCAGTACCCAGAAGGCTGAGGTAGAAGGAACATTATGAGTTCCAGACCAGCCTGGGCTACTTAGGAACCTGTCTCAGTAACGAAAAGAATCAGGGCTACAGAGATGGCTCAGCAGTTAGACAACTATGCTGTTCTTGCAGAGGACCAAGATTCAGTTCACAGAGCCCTCCCTCACCAGAAGGCTCAGAATGACCCGACCCATGACTCTTTTAACAAAGAAGTGGTTGGGGGAGTAGAGAGGAGGAGACAAGACAGGAAGGGAGGGGAAGGGAGAGGAAGAGAGGAAGGAAGAGTAAAGGAGAGGAAGGAAGAGGAAGGGAGAGGAAGGGAAGCCACTAAAAGATTTTTGACCAAAGGAGAGCCATCAAGGCTATATCTAAGGGAAAGGAATGTAGCAGGGCCAGCTGAGATGCTCTCTGAAGTTAAGAGGTAGAAAAATGAGTTAGAAGGCCAGTCCAATGATGCTGAGTGAGGGGATATGAATAAAATTCATAGTTTAAAAATGAGGAGGAAAAAGGAGGAACCAGAGCCACAGATCTGACAACAAAGAAGGTGTGGGATTTGAAGGATCCCACCTTTTACAGCTTCCTTTACAGCGGGCCATTGAGAGTGTGGGACTGGGAATACGCGTCGGTACACCCGATTACCAGGCTGAGTGTGTCTGCTGGGAAAACAGGGAGCTGAAGTGTCACAACCTGCCAAATGAACATACTAGAGAAATGTAAGCTGTGCGCACAAACGTATGCGATTCGGCTGACTAATGAAAATAAGAAACCGCCAGAAGCAGAGTCTGTGCAGTCAGTCAGGAGGGTGCAGCAAACTAGACACAGTGGAAAGGTCTCACTCCGCTCCTCGTGGATGCATTCCGTCAGAAATTCCCAGTCTTTAGAATCCACAGTTGATAATAAATTCAGATGAGTAAAATAAGAAGTCCTCAGTGAACAAGACCATTCTTGTTTATAGACCAGAAGGGTGAAATTCAAAACTGAGAATCAAAACCACTTCATGCTATTAAAATGTATATGGTATTAAACTACTTTTCAACACTGAAGCATTTTACTTTAATTAATCTTTTTTAATATTAGAACAATACTTTGTGTTAAATATTAAATAAAATCTCTAACCTGGCTATTTGGCCTCTGATCCTTCTCCCTGCAATAATGCTTCAATAATTCAATAGTAACATAAAAGTCTTTTTTTAAAAAAAAATGGTTACATTTTTCACTTGACATTTAATTGTATTTCTTCCTTATAGAGTAAGAAACAGCTAATACTCTGTGTCTTATCAACCCCTCCCTACCCCATCAGAAAGAGGTATATCCAATGCTACATTGTAGCTTGCCTGCGTGTGCCTGTGTGTGTGTGTGTGTGTGTGTGTGTGTGTGTGTGTGTGTGTGTGTGCATGTGCAGTAGTCCACTGTGTCAGGAGAATGCAAGCTAGTTGTTAGACAACTATTATTAAAAATTGAACAAACTTTCAACAGAAAAAGTAATTAAAATGAGGACAGTTCCTTTATTTCCTTAAGACACTTCCTCTCTGTTATTAGATATTGCTATTACCTGTGTTCTTGGTTCACTTATGTTCACTGTATGTGCATGGCAGAAGTGTTACCTGACGCCCCGTCACTGGGCCTATGTTCCCAGCTCTATTCAGGGATGTTGGTAGTCTGGTGAAGGACTTAGTGGGAATATTGCCTTACAAAAATCAGCAAAAACCAAAATCCACACTTGACTGACTTTCTGGCTTATTAATTTTATAGACTTCAGAGAGAGAGAGAGAGAGAGAGAGAGAGAGAGAGAGGGGGGGGGTATGGTGTATGAGAGAGAAAGACAGAGAGAGAGGAAACTTGAATAGTTTAAATAATTAAAACTTAAAATGTGTCATGTATGTACCCTTTAAACTGCAAATAGTACAAAATATAATGACATATTTCCCCATTGTTATCAAACATATTCATTTCAGCAAAGAATTTGTTCATTTCCTTAGTGAATACGTAGGATACTTCTCCATTCCTCGTCTTGGTGTTATTTCCTGAGGTAAACAAAAATGCAAATAACATTTAAATCAGAAATGTCTTCATTTGTCAGCTATAGCCATTAGCTGTGTAGATTTCAGAAAAATCAGAAAACATTATGTTAGGATACATTACTATGAAATTTACAATAAAAATGTCTGTTTTTTATTACTTGTAAATTATAGGCTATATATCCTCTTATGGGTTACATATAAAAAGTATAATTAATATGTACATATAGAAAGATCACTTTTTTAAACTTTCACTAGTATATAATTGTTTTATTAAATTAAACAGTATTTGCATAATACAAACATACAAATATTTAAGTGAGTTTTTTTGAATAGCACTTTATCTTGTTTATCTTGGTGTCATTAATTACCTTTGTTCTTTAGAGTCTTTATCATATAACTCTCCATTTCATCATTGGTTAAGGCAACTGTGGAGTCATCACAGAATACATAGAGAAATAACTTTCTTCTTGCTCACTGTGTCGTCTTACAAAATTTGGGTTGATTACGTGCTCGGCTGATGCTGAAGCAGTTTTTATGGGACTGTGTGTGTGTGTGTGTGTGTGTGTGTGTGTGTATGTGTGTCTGTCTGTGTGTCTGTCTGTGTGTCTGTGTGTGTACATGTTTGTGTGTGTCTGTGTGTGTGTCTGTGTGTGTGTCTTTGTGTGTGTGTCTGTGTGTGTGTGTGTGTGTGTGTGTGTGTGTGTGTAACCCTAACAATGGGGAGGCAGGCAGACAGAGGACGCTCCTCAGGGCTTGTGGGCCAGATAGCTTAGCTGAATTGTCAATCTCTAGGTTCAGTGAGAGACTCTGTCTCAAAAAAAAAAGGAATAGAGAGTAATCACAAACAACACCCAACTCTTCCTGCCTTTCATACATATGCTCACATACATGCACATGGACCCTATGTGCGTATACACACACACAAAACTAAACTGATTACCCTTGGTGATTTTTTTATATGTGTCTGCAAGATCATGCTGTATGCCTTAAGTAATCATGATAAAATGTATTTTCCTAATGAAAAAAATTTTTTATAAAACAACTGTGAGTGACAAGACACAACTGTCACAGCAAAGAACCTCTCCCCCCCAACTTCCTTACCACGGAACAACAGTCAATAAGAAACGTATTGATTATTTATAATAAGTCACGTGGAGGCAAATTCTGCATCAGCTCTCCAGTCCTGCACAGATTGCCAGTGTGTCTCACGTTGTTAGGTCTACTTCCATTACAGATCCTGGGGTTAGGCATCTCATTTTTGTGTGACATTTTTCCTTGAGCACATAAATTTGATCTGATAATAAAGTGTGCCTATGCCCTTTGTAGAAGGAGTTATTACAGAATGGCGTCTTACACAGTTGGCCTGCAATCCCTGTGCCAAGGCAGAGACTGAGGCAGAAAGAGCTGAAGGCCAGACTAACACAGAGGTCCATTTCTTAAAGGTTAATAGACATACACTTGTTATTATCTACTAGAATTCTAATAGTATCAATTATTCAGGAGTAGAACCATGTCATTCCAGAGACCAATCCAACCATTTCCCTTTGGTACAAAAAAAAAAAAAAAAAAAAAAAAAAAATGCTTGTCAACCACTAACTAACGCAGTGACTCTCGCTCGCTCCCTGACCCAGGGACAATCTTTCACCGTACCGTAGGTTTCTGTGAGTTCTCTATTAATGTACAAATCTACTGCAATTAGACATTGAAAGGGAGCAGAGTCCAATGGAAAGTGTACAAGGAAGCGGGGCAGAATGTAATTGAATTATCAGAGTTGGAAGGTGTCCAGAGCTCCACCTGCCATAAAGAAAGTACCCTGGGAGTTTTAATGACCACAAGTGGTCAGGACTCTGGTTTTATAGTTTGTCCAATTAATTTCCAAGCATGTCTTCTGCTACAGCATTAGGTAAAGGAGCTGGGGAATCCTTTCTGCTAATAAAGAACCTGGGGACTTATACCAGTTTCCCAGAGGACTTTTCAAGGTACACAGACATGTGTGCACGATCACATAAACATACACTTAATAAAAAGTACTTCCATCACAGGCAACAGGACACAGCCATTCTTTTCCATAAAATTCAGGTGAGACTATCTCTACAGTCCAAGTCAATTTCAGATTGAAAACTGCTGGATTCTGGAAAGATTATAGCATATGTCTCTGCCTTTATTGTGGTCAAGTGTAGAATGTACACTTGTTTTGTGCATGTCCACTGCTCTCTGGAGGAATTCACCCTCATAAGTATAGATCAGGTTTTCTTTCAGAGCCTTGAGGTGAAACTTCAAAGTGAAATTTCAGTATAAAAATTTCCATTTCTCATATTTTCTATTAATCAACTTCTGCTTCCTTCAATTAATGCTCTCTTTAAAGTAAGGACCATGGTCACTAACATCATAAAAATAAAGTCTGAGAAGTTACTATTTCTGTGTATTTTCTTTCGTGGTTAAGAACACTTGCTGCTCTTCCAGAGTCAGTTCCAGGCACGCATGTCGGGTGGCTGGGACCTTCCTGCAACTCCAGCTGATGCCTCTTACTCTCTAGGTAGTTCCATTCATGTGCACATATTCATAAGCAAATAGACACTCACTCACACACACACACACACACACACACACACACACACAGTACAAGTTAAAGCCTTTTCTGTTTGAAAGCCCAGCTCTATGGCACCTAGGCATCACTGCACAAAACAAATGCCTCAATATTATATCTGAAGCTTCAGACATTTCCAGAGTGACGTTCATATTGATTCAATCACAGTGACTGGGTATGGGATTCAGGTGTTTGAAGTTTAGTAAACCCTGAAAGTCTTTTTTTTAAATCAAAACTTTGGCCACCTTTGGAGACAACAACATGTGATTGTGTAGAAACCTTTATTGGAACATCGTATATAATCTACATACTGTCTTTCTCCCATTACTGCATTTATTTTCTTTCCTGAATAGCTTCTATTTTAGGTACTATCATCACAATCATCACATTTAATTTCTTTTTCTTTCAGGAACTATCGTGTAAAATTACTTTGGGATCTTATTAAAATTGAAGCTAATTAACCTGACCATATTTATTTTCACACTCAGATAAAGTGAGTAATTCATGAGGGACGTAAAACTTCAGACACAAGGGAAGTTAAGATGCCTATGACGCAGATAGAGGCGTTAGAAAAAGATGATTGGACAATTTCAAACTAACTGCTACGTTTTCCTGTTACTGTAGCTGATCTCCCAACATAATGCTTTGTTTTTAATTAGGGGGAAAGGAGCAGTTTGAAGATATTACAGAAATCTGGTCCAATAGCAGCCAGGGTGGAAGGAGACGGCTTCATCTTGCTGATGCAATTGAGGATTTTATTCATCTGTAAAATGAGATGCTTGCAGAGTGAGATCTCTCAACTCCCTTCTTGCTCAGAACTGCCAACAGTTAGTGAATGTTAAGAAATTTACTTCTGATGAATGTGCAAAATTAGCAGGCACCAGCTACCCTCAGACTCTGATTCTCAGAGGAGAATCATGTGACTTAAAAAGAAGAGTGTTGTTTCTGGGCCAAATCAGGTAAAGAGTTGCCCAGATTTCTCCCAGTAATGAAGGGTTTCTAGGTTACAGATCTGTCAGTGCTAAAAACTGCGTAGTCCAAGGCAATCTAGGGTGATTAGACTCCCTGAAGACACCCTGTAGAAGCCCTGTAGACGCCCTGCAGATGCCCTGTAGACGCCCTGTAGACACCCTGTAGACACCCTGTAGACGCCCTGTAGACACCCTGTAGACACCCTGAAGACGCACTATAGAAAGAGCCTGAGTTTGTAAGATATAAATGAAGATTTTAATGTTGTAAACACAGTTTATATCTGACACACTGAGAGATAATCTAGAATTTCCAGATTTAGATCACACCGATGAGACATAAAAAGTTACTTCTAAACTTATATGTGTATTTATGTGTGTGTGCGCTCGTGTGTGTGTGTGTGTGTGTGTGTGTGTGTGTGTGTGTTACTGGGGACCAAGATCAAGGTGTTGCACATGGTAGGCAAGAATGTTTCCACTGAACTACATCTTCAGCCCATTTATATGTTTAGTTTAGTTTAGTCTCTCACATAGGGCCTCACTAGTTACCCAGCTGGCCCTGAACTCATGCTGTAGCCCAGACAGGCTTTTAACCCATAATTCCCCTGCCTTAGTCTCCCTAATAGTTTGTTACCTCTGCTATCAAGTCCAGATACTTCCAAAGCTCGAAGTATTCCAGTCATGGTCAGGAGATACACTACAGTCTTAAAATAAGAGAATCGCTCCTTTCAGGTCAGGAGTGAGTTCAACAGTGGACCCAGGAGCACTTGGGAAGGAATGTAGAGAGACACCTTCATTAGAAAGGAACCTGAACGGGGGCATTATGGGGCATTATTGTACAAAGCACTGAATAACAACAGTCCTTCAAACCGAAAAGCCTATCAGGAAGACAATTACAGTAAAAGAATCTAGCATCTCCCAAACAGAGCCAAATACATGCAACTAAATCCAGTTGACTTTTTCATCAGTACACATGATTTTACATAGCAATTACACATAGTACCTAGCTTCCTGGTCCGTATTTAAGATCCTCATACACATCTGCTCCATGGACTTAAACATGAACAAGAATTCGATCAGGGTTCTTCTAAAGTTTCATAAGATTTTGTCTTAAGGTTAACATGAAGGATGCTAGGACGCTTAAAGCACATTGTGGTGAGGATTCCGGGAAGTTGAGGGTTAAGAAGCAACAGTATCATTTCTCTCCTAAATGGCAGTTGCTGTCCAAGGTTGTAACAAAGCTGGAGTGTCAGCATGTTAAGGTCTGCAACTTCCAGAACTGGGTGATAAACTGATTAATTCTGACCAATCCCAGCCCTACCTCACCTTCTCACACCCATTCCTAGCAAGCAGCTCTGCTTGTGTTCCTAGAGGCAAGGTCCTCTAAGTACCAGAAATCTGATCTCAAGCTTCTGATCTCAAAAGCCTAGCAAACAGGTGGCCATTGTACCTGCCTTCATTGTAGAGAGCTTCCACCTCTCTGGAGGGCTTCCCGATGGTCTGAAGAAGGGCTGGGATGTCCCTGCTCCCTCCCCGCCCTCGGTTGACCACTTAGACATTAATAAACTATATCTGTGGTGAAAAGAATATTGCTGTGGCAATCAGTCTTTCATCTTGTATCTGTGATGGGAAGTACCAGATGTGACAACCAGTCTTGTCAACTTGATTTGTTTTATTTCCCAGGGTCTTAGACTTAAAGAGGTTTCCTTGAATTTTAGAAGAGACTTTAGACTTTGGAGTTTTGAACAGTGTTTGGGCATTTAAAGATTATGGGGACGTGTGAAAGAGTAGATTGTCATAATTTAAAAGTGATATATTAAGATGTGTTGATAAGGGTTGGGCTTGTGACAGTCAATCTTGATTATCAACTTAACATGATTACAAGCCTAGGGAATCAACCTCAGGGAGTGTCTGTTGGGGTACTTCCAAGGAAGTGTCACTGACGTAGACAGACCCTCCTTGGGGCTGAATGACACAGTGCATGGACTGGGATCACTAGCATTTATCTCTCTCCGCTTCCTGGTAGCAGATGCCCTGTGACTGTCTACTCCATGCTCCTGCCACTGTCCCATTGCCATCCCTGCTTTCATGAACTACACCCTCAAACCATAAGTTAAAATAAACCCTCCTACCAAAGGTTGCTTTGTCTCTGCAAAAGAAATTAAGTAAGCAATAAAATCATCGAACATGCCTATGGGAGGGGTGGGTTGGACGAGGCCTGAAGGACAACTCAGATTGACCCTGAGCACAGAGATAGCCTATGTTGCCCGTGGTGCATGCCTTTAACAAGAGCACTTAGAAGGCAGACAGGAGAATCATGAGTTCAAGGCCAGCCTGGTTCTACACAACAAGTTTGAAGCCCTATTAAGCAATAAAGCTAGACTCCATCTTATGTATATTTTTTTTAAGTAAAATAAAAAATAAAATAAAAGCAGCAGATTCAGGAGAATGAAAAAAACTGATTTCCATTTTTTTTTTTAGAGATACCACAGTATTAACTAAAACATCCATATTTCAACAAGAGCAACAACAAAACACAAAGCACACAAAGAAACAGGAAAACATGCTCTGTACAAAGGCAAAATAATAAAAGCTGTTCATTAGAAGTGCACAAGGACAAATCTGACGGGAGTAGTTTTAAAGGTTGTTTTAGGGTGGAAGGTGTAGCTCGGTGGTAGACTATTGGCAGACTGTTTCTCCTCAGAAATCCAGTATATTGTGGCTGGGGAGATGCTCAGTGGGTAAAAATTCTACACAAGCCTGGTGACCTGAGTTCAGTGCCCACAGCCCCCACAAAAGCCAGATGCATGCAGTATCTGTAATCCCGGGGCTCCTACACCAAGTCAACAGAGTTATCCCAAAGGTATCAGGCCAAAGCCCGGGGTGCACTGCAGCAGAAAGAACAAGAGAGACCCTGCCTCAACAAGGCAGAAAGGAAGACTGACTCAAACAAGTTGTTCTGCAATTTCCAAGTGTGCACTGTGGTGCATATGCACATGTACACACACACACACAGAGGCACTCTCAGATGCACGCACACTGGGGAGTAGAGAAGAAAGACAAAAATAAAACAAAATTTAAAATAAACTTGGTAAACCAATAGGTAGGAGGCGAATAAAGTTCTAAACGAAAAATAAGTGTTCACTAAAAGTTCAGCATGTGGTCAACTGTTCTGCAAGTGTAAGGAATAAAACTACAATACCACCAAGCAAAAGGTGAGGTTGCTAGTCACCCCCAAGAACAGCCCTGCAAAATAATGTTAAGAAGCATGTCAGGTTGAAATAAAAGGGCATTAGGAAATAACTCTAACCCACACAAAGAGATAATGACCTTAATAAAGATAGTTCATGGCAACTATAAAAGCTAGTATCATTTTAACTTGAGTTACAATATATCTTCTGTTCTATATAATAAGCTAATTCTTTTTTTAAAAAAATAGCAATTGTTTGTGGTTATATAGCCACAGTTCATAAAAGTATAATGTTTGTGACATCAACAAATATAAAGAATAGAGAAAAACAGTAAGGAGCAGGTTTGTAAGCTATTGATTTATGGTGGTATAAATTCAAATCAGTATTGTAGCTTTAAAATGTTTAACTATGCAAATAACCTAAACATCAAAAGGAGGCAGAAACCCAGGAAAACCCTACAGCGTATATAGAAGACAATAGCAAAATGATAACTGATTCCTTTATGTACATGCGGATTAAGTTAAATTAAATCCAGTCCAAAGACAGAGTTTGGCAGAAAAACCTTTTGTTTGCATGCTGTCTATAAGAAACTCTGCGTATATACAAAGATCCCAACATACCTATTGCATGCAAATAGTAACCAAAAAGAAAATAAAGAGAAGACATCAGAAAGAAGACGCAGGCTGAAGACTAGCAACCTGAAGTCTATCTTGAGGCTCCACATACTGGACTGAGAACCAACTCCTGCATGTAGTGCACACTCACAAGCACACATGTACATGTGCACACATGTGCATATGTGAGCACACACACACAAATAGTCTCTAAAATGAATGGCTATATTAATGTCAGACAACACTGATCTGAAGTCTGTGAAAGATTTTAATGGATATAGAGTCTGGTTTTTGATGGTCAAGAGAATTCTAAGACAGTGATCACTGCACAACAATATAAATTTATTTAACAACATCATATTATGCACTTAAAATGGTTAAGATGTCAAATTTCATGGTATGTATGGTTTTTAGAATAAAAATGTGAAATAAAAGAAACATATATTCGATTTATTCATTGTCTAATAAAAAAAGGACAGCATGCGGTGGTGAGTATGTTTGCAGAGACTCTAAGTTTTTTCTGTTCTGATTTACTAAAAGCCTCAATGACAAAAGTCCGTCCCTAAAACCAGTAGACTCACCGGGCGGTGGTGGCGCACACCTTTGATCCCAGCACCCGGGAGGCAGAGGCAGGTGGATCTCTGAGTTCCAGGCCAGCCTGGTCTACAGAGCGAGTTCTGGAAGGGACAAAGCTACACAGAGAAACCCTGTCTCAAAATAACAGAAAAGAAGGAAGAAAGGAAGGAAGGAGGAAATTCTGATCCTAAGTTTCTTTAAAATGTTGATGTTTTGTTCATCATGGATTTGTTGGTGTTTGGTGTTGCTGGTGTTGATGATGTTGGTGGTGGTGATGTTGTTGGTGTTGATGCTGTTGTTGCTGACTTTCTTTCGTCACTAGCATACCAGCCACTTGTCTTCTCTTTGTGGACTGTCCTCAGCCATCTTTGTGTCTCTTCTGCTCTTTGTGAGGGCAAGGCCAGCATTTTCCAGGGTTCTGTCTCTGGTCTTCTCTGTGCCCACATTTCATCCACACCCTCTTGGTTGCTTCTCCTGCAAACTGCTTCCTCCTCACCTCACCCACCGGTCAGTAAAGGCACAACAGTCCCCTAATCTAACCCGGTCCTCTGTTCCTACAGGTCACTTGCCTATTCCAGCAACACATTTTCAGAAAACTGTTCTTTAATTCCAGTGAAGTACTTTACTGTGCCAAAATTTAAATACATGAATTCATAAAAAGCCATCACCTTGCCTTCCTAATGCCTGTCTTGTAGCCTATGATACAGGAAGAAAAAGCTACAAGAATCTTCCAAGACCTTCTCATCTTCTACTTTCCCCTCCAGTCACTCAAATATGCCAGAAAGTCTCAATTTTACAGTCTCAAGAAAGCCATTCTGTTACATGGACTATTTCCTTAAGTCACCTCAACTTTCTACTCTGTATTTATACACACTCGGTATACATGAGCATAGACCACAGAGCCCTTCTCTGGCTTCTTGATTGTATTAAGCTTCCCTGGCAACTGTAAAATTCGATGTCATCTTTTCTTCTAAAGCTTTTGTATGAATTATTATAGCTACTCACGCTGGTTTTTATTTTATCTCCCATACTAGATGAGGACGAGAGATAGCTTTGTTTTATTCTCTGTTATATATTCAGCCATAATGTGGTGCCTAGGACTCCCCAGACCCTACTAAGTAATTGAATAAAGAAGGGCCGTCAGTGAACTTCAAACACCATCCAAAGTCTACACAGTCAATGGACAATTGAGCCAATAAACAAAAGGCAGCAGACACAGGTTTCTCATGTCCAGCCATGACTAGGAAGCAGCAAATTTGCAAGTCCCACCTTTTCTTAATCCTGGAGTCATCTCTTTTGCAAAATAGCCCTGTGCTGCTTGTGTAACCGGCAGAGAACAGTCCGTTTGTTGGCTTGGCTATCCCAGGGCCTCTGGGCATCTTGGCAGACCCCGCAGAGCCATCTGGCCGTCAGCATCTTCCCCCCTGAAGCTCATTTCTGCTCTTCTGTGATCAAGCACTCTACCATTGATCTTTTCCAGGATGTGAGCTTGTACCTGCTGTTTGCTGGCTCCTGTATCTCATCAAAGAGTAAGTACCAAATGGCTCTGCAACCCCGTGTAGAAATGGTTTGAGTCTTCCAAATTCCAAAAGTACACCATAAAGATTTGGGAAGCCCTTTTCAACAGAAGTGCACAGCATTCTGAAATGACTGTGCTCTTACAATAAGTTCAAAACAGCACATGGGATCATACTAGACAACAGTTGAGGAGGAAACCGCCTAAATCCCTGTTAAACAATAATCACTACGTAACTTTCATCCTGATGACATTTGTGGCTATATATACAAAACAAGGGTCAACAGAATAATGCTAATTAATGCCGAGGAACTTCACTGAAGACTTCTGGGGGGCAGGGATGACCTGACTTGAGAAAATGAGGACTCCTACAACAACTGTACACCAGCATTAGCACAGAGCAGTCAGCTTCTCGTCATCACTAATAGAATAACAGATGATGTAAATTTACTATGCAAATAAGATAAAAAATAAAACAAGACTCAAGGATGCTGTTAACCACACCGTGTATGGTTAATAACCCACTAGCATGGAGGAATCTGCAATATTCCAGTGTATCCTCTAACCACAAATCTTTACATACACTAAGAACACCCAGAAAGTTAAGAGGCAGGCTAGGAGATTAACATCATCTACAAAACTATAAAACAGCCTCAGATACCATAGCATTGAAGAACTGAATATGAACCTCCATGAAAATCCCTTTCTGCATCGTAATAACCATGTGCCATGTTTATAATGTGATGCCCAAAATAGATGCGAGTGCTGCTTAATGTCTGGGAAAGAATCTGGGCATGCTAACCCCACACCACACACGATCTTACAACTAGCACATATACTTTTCCAACCTGCTCTTCCTAGAGTCTTTTCCTCTAACCTTAAATATGTGAAGCGGCGTGCGTAGATGTGAGCCACGTGAGAAATCCTGTTAATACAGGATTTGATACCTCAACTCCCTGCAAATGGTGAAGGGAAGAATTCCCACCACATCTCATGATTCTTTGCTCCACTCTCATCTTTCCTTGTCATATCTCTGGATTTTTTTTTCTTACAACCAAAAATCTACTAGAAAAATTTGTGTTCTAAAAAAATACAAAGAGAGATACATTTTAAATCTTTTTTTTCCACAGAGTTACCAGCCCCTGTGTTTTTTTTTTTTTTTTTTTTTTGTTTTTTTGTTTTTTTTTTTTTTTTTTTTTTGGACCAGTCTGGCTAATAATTTGGTGCCAGCACCAACTGCTGGCTAGATCATCTAGTCAGCAGGACGGGGCTCGCTGTTCCCTTGCTTGTGTGATTTTGGTTTTGAACATTTAAAATTGCCAACAATCCCAAATGGTGTCTCATTACTCCTCTCCAATTCGTTTCTATTTAAAGATAAAAACTATCATATTTGGACTAAATTTCGATAAGATGCACAGGGGACAAACCACTATAAGACCAAATAGGTGTCTCTGCTCATAATGAATGGAACAAGGATTTTTTTTTTTTTTACACCGAACCTCAAAAGACACAAACACGTCTGTCCATAATCGTCGTCAGAAACCCTGCATGACTTACCGAGTACCCAGCACCATCACAGAGCAACTCAGGGAATTTAAATGAGCAAGCTCACACTGACAGGGCTGGCGAGTTCTGAACCAGGGTAGAACACTCGCCTTGGAAAACAAAAGCTGCATCTGTTCCTACCTGCTTAAGGTTTAAACCTTTAGGTAAAGACAAAGGGGGTTGCATTGCAGATGACTGTCTTACTCACAATAGGTCAAGCATCTGTGCTCAGGTTTGGAGCCAGCGGAGGTCACAAAACAACTGGGTGTCTGTGAAAAGAAAGATAATTGTGTGATATACTTCAAACAACATAAGGGTCATTCAGTGGTAAATTGATACCGGTGACTCTTAAATCCACTCTTCCCCCCTCCTGCCGCTCCCAGACTTTAGGCTTAGATTCTTCCACTGCTTTTGTTGCTGATGTACACATTCCCATTAACTAGAAAGAGATCTAAAAATCAAGGATTTCAGCTTGACGTAGTGGCACATACCTTAAACCCCAGCACTCGGCAGAGGCACAAGGATCTCTGTGAGTTTGAAGCCAACCTGGTCTACATATTTGAGTCCAGGATAGACCCTGTCTGTCTACATAGTGAGACCCTGTCACAGTACTTTTAATCAATTAAAGTATTTTTTGTTATCATTTTAATTTTTTACTTAGCATACAAAGTACTGGGTTTAATTGTGACATTTGCACATATGGCGATCATTATACTTTGTTATTAACTTACTCCCCCCACATACCCGCATCCCCAAACCCCTTTTTATACATCTCCGTCTCCTTCATCTGATTGCAAATGGTCTGTTATCTCCCCTTGCTCTCCTTCTCCTTCCTGTACGAGTGTACCTTCCTCTCTTTTCTACTTTTATATGCATGTATGTATATATGTTTGTGTGTGTACACATATATAAACTAAAATTTAGATTCTGCACGAAGAAAAATTTGTTGACTTTCAGAATAAAAGATTTCTTGCTTTAAAAAAAAAGGATGGGAAATTTGTCTTGTAAAGCTCTCCTTGTGAAAGTCTATCACATTCTTGCAGTCCTCAAACTTAGAAGGCAGAGATAGGAGGATTGGGAGTTCAAAGCTAGGCTTGGCTACAGGCTAGCCTTGGTCTTTGAAAGATTCTGTCTCAAAAGAAAAAAGTTTATAAATGTCTCTACTAATCTAGTATTGGGATTTTAACTGTATAAATACAAATAACCATTTTTCACATTTGTCAAAATGAAAGTTTTACTATAAGAAGATATACATATACACAGATATGTGTGTGTGTGTGTATATATACACATGTATATGTATATATATTACTGAAATATAAAAATACAAATTGGCTGAAATCCATCAACCATGAGGATTTTAACTCTGTAAAAACAATTGGTACTTAAAATAAGGCTTTGGTTAGAAATTGTATCTGGAATATCTTTGCCAGAACTCCAGTTAATGCTTATAGTATCCTGTATCCCTTAATAAAAGTTTCTCTTGCCGGGCTGGGTTGTTCCATATACAGGCCACTAGTGGTCCTCAAAGACACGATAGCTGTTATGCAAGCACAGTTTAAAAAAAAGAAAAGAAAGTTTGTGTTGCCTAGTTTTATTACAGATATTATTATATTTAGGAGAAGCAAGTCTACATATTGTATATAAATATAGGAATAAACAAAAGATAGTATTATTAGAAGAGATATGCCGTGTGTTCCTATGAAAATCCAGAATACTCAGAGAACAGCAGTATGAGCTGGCCGCAGCCTCTCTGCTGGCTACAGAGAATTTGGATTTTCCCCAGACAGCCCCCTCAGTTCATTCGTAGGATTACTGCTTTCAGAAGCTTTGAGAATCTTTCCACCATGGGAACAGTCAGTCTGTTGTGTGGATTCCCTCATTTTCGGCATCCTCGCTTCTTCCTGTATCTCTGGCTCCGATTATCCCAGAAACTATTTTGTCTTAGCAGAGTCATTCAAAGTGAATTATCTCCACCTCTTGCTATTTTTCTCAAGCTTGGGGGGGTGGGGGGGGGGTAAAGCCACTCTGAGGAGATTCCACTGTAAGTCCTATTGCTCTATACACATCCCTAGCAGTTTACAAACATCGTCTCTTTCAGTAGCATCTATGACTGTCTAATACTCTCAAATAAAGCATGAAACAGTTTATACAAGAATAAAAATGAAGTCACTAAATCCCTCAAGCTACAAAGCCCTCCTAACCCAACTGACCCCTCTGCTCACTTTATCTGTGCACATAAATTTCTATTTGCTAAAGAGTCTTTCATCTGGGGGAACTTTTTATTTGTCTGTCTGTCTATATTTTTGAGATAGGGTATCTCTATGCAGCTTTGACTGACTTAGGGTTTGCCAAAGGCCTTGAACTCACAGAGATCCTATTGCCTCTGCCTCTTAAGTGGTGGGATTAAAGAAACTCACCACCATGCCCAACTAAGTATTTGAGGATACTTTAAATAAATACCCATGAAGGCCTCACATCCATTAATACAGTCATATGAATAGACTGATTTAAATTGTATTGAATATCAGGGAAATTATTTAAGTCGTTCTTACAGTCTATATTTCAGGGTAATTTTTTATAGCTTATTATTAATGATATTTTTAGAAGATGCTAAATAATGCAGAATGTAGAATTCCCTTGAATTAATACAGATGTCTCAGCACTTCAAAAAGTCCAAGTGGACTGTGAACAGGAATTCGATATTTTCCAGAAGTCCCCTCCCTTGTCTTCTGCAACACACACAGGAGTGGAAGGTCACTGGAGACAGAGGTACTTCCATGTGCAGGAATGTGCCTTCCACTAAGCTAATAACTATTTGTCATAACAAAGATGCTTTCCATACGTCTGGCATTGCAAGATAAGGCTTCCACAATTATTTCACTTAGCACTCAGAATGACTATAAACTATCTGAAAAAAAACTTGATACTCAGAGTTTTTATTTAAAAATGTTTATACTGTATATTTTGATCATTCCCCCATCCCCAGGAACTCAGGGTTATTTTAAGGCTTAGAGAGAAATTTCTATAGCTGGTAAAAAGCAGTAGGTTCAAGTTCTTACTGCCTCATACCCTTGCTGTCCCTAAATGCTACATCTTTCTCAATCCAGTTTTTAAGATCTTATCTTCAGTCATTTATTTCAGAGCCCATAGCTGTGACCTCTGTCTCCTCAACTGCTGTGGCTTTTAATTCAAGTATTAATTCTTTCCCTTCAACACCCGAGCCAAAGACTGGAACCCCGGGGTAATCAGGATCAGTTATTAATAATAAAATCTTTAAGAGATAATAGAGCAAAGGTTTAAAGAGAACTTAAAGTATCTATTTGGCATATCATTGAAAATGGATATATTTATTGAGGTATAGTCTTTTCTTAAATCTCTGGTATGTGAGGTGTGTGTGTATGAGCAGAAGAGCACGCCACAGTACACGTGTGCCACAGAGCACATGTAGAGATCATGAGACAACTCCGTGTGCTTTGTTTTTTATCCTTGCTTGAGACTGGGTCTTTGCTGGTGTACATTGCGAGGCTGGCTGAGCTGGGAGCTTTGGAGCCTCTCCTGACTCTACCTCCCATCTTGCTGTAGGAACACTGGGGCTATAGATGCTGGTACTGTATCTGACTTTCCATGAGGTTCCAGGGGCCCAAAATCAAGTTCTCATGTTTGAACAGCAAGTGCTGTATCCACTGAGCCATGCCCCATGTCAAATACAGTTGTTATAGTAGTTATACATGAATGAATTACACTTACTATATAAACATTAAAAAACTTAAGTGTGAATGGAAAAATAACATTGGAATGTGTTATATAGCAAAAGATACCATGCTTGTAAGATTTAAATACATAGAATAATGGAGATAATAATATTGATATACCCACTCACATAAACCATATTAAAGTACTGATTGGTAGGGGAAAGTCTATGTTAAGTCTATATTAAGTCATTATTTATAGGGTAATTGAAGAGCTATGGTTCATCTCTGCTCCTCCCTGTTCCAGAGACAGCTGCATCTTCCCATGCAAGACCAGCCTCATCCTGTAAACAAAATGGTGAAGGTCGGTGTGAAAGGATTTGCTCATATTGGATGCCTGGTTACCAGGGCTGCCTTCTGCTCTGCATCTGGCCAAGTGGAGATTGTTGCTAACAACGACCACTTCATTGACTTCAACTACATGGTCTACATGTTCCAGTATGACTCCACCCATGGCAGCTTCAACGGCACAGTCAAGGCTGAGAATAAGAAGCTTGTCATCAACGGGAAGCCCATCACCATCTTCCAGGAGCGAGATCCCACTAACATCAGATGGGATAATGCTGATGCTGAGTATGTCATGGAGTCTACTGGCATCTTCACCACCAAGGAAAAGGCTGGGGCCCACTTGAAGGGTGGGGCCAAAAGGGTCATCATCTCCACCCCTTCTGCCAATGCTCCCATGTTTGTGATGAGTGTGAACCATGAGAAATATGACAATTCACTCAAGATTGTCAGCAATGCATCCTGCACCACCAACTGCTTAACCCCCACGCCCCACCCCCAGCCAAGGTCATCCATGACAACTTTGGCACTGTGGAAGGACTCATGACCATGGTCCATGCCATCACTGCCACTCAGAAGACTGTGGATGGCCCCTCTGGAAAGCTGTGCCATGATAGCCATGGGCCTGCCCAGAACATCATTCCTGCATCTAGTGGTGCTGCCAAGGCTGTGGGCAAAGTCATCCCAGAGCTGAACGGGAAGCTCACTGGCATGGCCTTCCATGTTCCTACCCTCAATATATCCATTGTGGATCTGACATGCTGCCTGGAGAAATCTACCAAATATGATGACATCAAGAAGATGGTGAAGCAGGCATCTGAGGGCCCACTAAAAGGCATCCTGGGCTACACTGAAGACCAGGTTGTCACCTGCAACTTCAACAGTACCTCTCAATCTTCCATCTTTGATGCTGGGGCTGGCATTGCTCTCAATGAAAACTTTGTGAAGCTCATTTCCTGGTATGACAATAAATACGGCTACAGCAACAAGGGGGTGGACCTCATGGCTTCCATGGCCTCCAAGGAGTAAGGACTCCAAGGACACTAAGAGCGAGAGAGAGGCCCTCGGTTGCTGAGGAGTCCCTGCACCCAACACTGAGCATCTTCCTCACAATTTCCTTCCCAGACCCCATAATAACAGGAGGGGCCTAGGGAGCCCTCCCTGCTCTCTTGAATGTCATCAATAAAGTTCGATGCACCCCCAAAAAAGAGTTATGGCTCTAATAGTAGACAAGGGCATTGACTATGTGGTAATATATTAATTTTAACCTATTTGAAATGGCCTGGAGAGACAGTGCAGTGGTTAAAAGCACTAGCTGCTCTTGCAGAAAACCTGGGTTCAGTTCTCAGCACCCACGCAGTTGCTCATGGCCATCTATAACTCCAGTTCCAGGAGATTCAACCCCCTCTTCTGACCTTCATGGGCACCAAGCACACATGCTGAGTGTACACATAACTCAGGCAAAACATTCAACACCTAAAATAAAATCAATCAATCTTAAAAAAAAATAAAAACACTAAGGAAAGACATCAAAAAAGTTTCCCTTTGTTTATTATAGGTAGTACTTATGTGGCATTAGTCACTGGCATTTCTTGAATGGTTAAAGTGGTTTTCTTTCAACACAGTTTTCTGATGTTTAGTGGAGATAAATGATACATACATTCATGCATGTGTGCGCACACACACACACAGAAAAGGCTGGCAGAAGACTCACCACTGACCACTGCCATTGTGAGGTTGGTGCAGTTTGGTGGCTGTTGTCAGCAGTGTAGTTAGGAAGAATGAGATATCAAAGGAATGATGAGACAAAGCAGACGGTGAAGGGAGCCATTTACAAATAAAGTGTTTGAAGTTTGAACTGTGACAACCAGCTGTGAGTGTCAAGCACCTTGGCTAAGTTGGAACTGAATGATAAATAGACCCAAGTTAAGAGAATAAGAGGACATATGTCCCTGCATCCCAGCTACCGAATATAATCTATTAGAATAGATTGAAATTCCTTGAACAGATCATCCTGAGAAAATCATTAAATCTACCCTCAATTAGATCTCACATATATGTGGTTTTATCTGATTAACTGGAGAAATGCCAAATAAGCAACACATAAAGAGAAACAACAACATTTATCCAAGGGAGCAAGGAACCCAATATAGTAAGTTTGGAAAAAGGATCTAAGAGTTAGAAAGGCAGTAAAGTTTGTAGCTGGGCATCCTGATAGTATGTTTGAGCTCAAGTGTATATAAACTACAGATGTCTCACAACTTAGAACATTTAGTACAGAGGCCTTCAAACTACTCAACTACTTCAAACTACAGAAACACTGTTGTTTTCAAATGCAAAACTGGCCCATATGTTAGTAGGGATTCCAAATGAGTGAATCTGAGTTTTCTAGACTTAAGGGATTGCAAGATCCGGATTCTGACAGGATCAGGTCCAGCCACTAATTCAAGCCACAGCTAAAAGCCAAGAGCAACAAACTTTACTCAGAAGCAGCAGCCTCATTATGTGCTTTAAGGCTAACAAATCCTGTTCTCAGACCCTCTTTGTCATCAGAAGCTAGAACAAAAAAGCATGGCAGGACCCCCAGACAAAGGTATTAAATTAACAGGCTGGCAAGCCAAGGACGGGTAAGATTCTACACAAAGCCTTACCAACCTAAGACAGAAATGGATTGTTTTTGATAATGCATATTCCATGATGGGTAAAAAAGGCATTCTTGACAGGCTCAATCTTGTTAATGAAATAAAAAAGGGGGAGAGGTGGAGAGCCTTTTGGGCTGCTTGGCAAGAAGCTGACATGGGCCAAGGACAAGAAAATGGGCTGCCTGGCAGGAATATGACATTGGCCAAGGACAAGGAAGTAGGCTTCAAGCAGGAATCTGACATTAGACTAGAACAAAGAAGTAATTTCGGGTAGGAATTTAAATCATAGGCTACAACAAAGAAGTAATCTCTCAAGCAGGAATCTAAATATTAGGCTAGAACAAAGAAGTCATTTCAGGCAGGAATATAAATTTTAGGCTAGAACAAGGTAATAGGCTTCAGACATGAAAATGACCTTAGGCTAGAACAGGGAAGTAGGCTCAGATACTTTGGTCATCCTGATAAGCCCTTAGAAATAGTGATCACGGGAGTGTTCACGTAACTGGGTTTAATGCCTTGCTTTTTCTTTGACTATTTGTGTTTACTGTCTTGCTTGTTCCTTGACTATTTGCATCTATTGTATTGCTTGACCCTCAACCTAGAACTGACCTCAATACATGCATGTAATCAAAATGGTATAAAAGCATAAAGGAAGATGGGGTGTAGGATGGGGGTTCTAGGGAGGGGAAATGGGGAAGAGGATGACATCTGTACAGTAACTAAATAAAATATCCAGTAAAAAAAAATTTAAAAAAAAGGAAGCATGGCAGACTGGGGTGCCTGGAACAGGAGCCGAAGCAGGGCAGCTGAGGAGGTGGTGGGGAAAATCCAGCACCCATGCAGCAGCAGCAGCTTTCCTCAGAAATCTGCAACTGCAGAGTTGGCAGCTGTGGCCACTGGGCTTGGGAAGGACAAGCGGTGAGCTGTCTCATAGGCCCTGCACAGATGAACAAAAGCAATTTGTTCTCTTAACAGCAGAGCTAGGGAGATGCTAGCGTGTTTGTGCTCTCAGGGTTGGGGAGGATGAGATACTCAAATCATGGCAGTTTGGTCCTGTGAACAAGGGTATTGGGGAAAGACTTCAAACTTCAAAGTTAAAGAACACATAATAGAATAAACACACATTTGGATTATATTATTTTCTCAACATATCTACATCCATCTAAGATATAGAATCCTAGAGGGCTTTTAGTTAAGAAAGGAACAGAGAAGGTGTTTCAAGAAGCTGCAAGTGGATTCATGATCACTTATGAATACTCTGTGATGACAAACTCTTTAATTATAACCAATGAAAAGTGTGACATACTCCAGCCTGGAGTTTTAAGAGGAACTTTGTGATGTAACCAGAATTTTATTCTGCAGATAAAAAGTATAAAAGGAGGGTGCAGACTGCTCAAAGAAGGAACTACTAAGCTTATAAACTCAGGTGAGACCAGGAGGAGCTGGGCAATGACATCACCGTTTGACCCCAGATTTGGCTTTAATTCTCCAACTGGTCCCACTGATCACCTATATCCATTAGTGCAAGCAATTCCCAACTCATTTGAATATGCAAAGACAAAATAATCAAATGAGAATGGTAGCCTGAGGGGGACCATCCTTTTGAGGTACTGCTGGGAATTGTCTGGCAACACCTGTCCGGATCTGAGGATACTGAAAATACCCTCTTACATAGCCCTACATCAGGAAGCACTCAGTAACCAGGTCCTGGAAGCCACAGGTGCACCTCACTTACCTAGTGTCTTGTCCATATCAGGAATCATGCTGTCTTCCCTGAGAACGCCCCCTCTGGCTGAAGAACTCCCATCAGCTGACCTCTAGAAGAGCAGCCAAGGAAGAGAACAAGCTGACCTTCTGTCTCAGCACTGCCTCCTGACAAAGGCATAGGGAATGCATGGGTTGTCTTACTGAGTCATGCACACGTATAAACATGTAAGCCTCACTGGTGAAGGACCACATGGGGACCAGGAAAGACGCATGCAGGCTGCACTGCTGCTGTCAAGGTAACGGCTATCTTTGATTCCTGGCAACAGGATCCTGTGGGGCCTGCCCTCAGAGACATTGAGGGATTAGCCAGACTCTCCGGCTGGGGAGGTCACTGCCTTCCAAAGGGCTAGTCAATACGTTTGTCGCTCCAGAGAGGGGTGTTGCTGGCAGCCTTCAGCAGATCGTCAGCACTTTTTACTGTGAATGACACAGCCCCATAGTCCTTAACGTTTCCTCTCTTCCTGCTTCCAGTAAATGCTTGCTACTCACAGAGGAGTCTGCCTCCAGAAGGTGACAACTGATAACTTGTTGGCATTCTGGCTTTCATGAAGAGTGATCCATAAAAAAAAAATCAAAGCATTTCCTTCTAGTAACTCAAACCCTATTATGGTATTTGAGGCTCTAGCCACCCTTGAAGGTCATCCTAACTGCAAAATTTTGTATGAGGTAGCATACCTGGCATTCAGAGCAATAATGGGCGTATTCTCTTGATCAGGCATAGATGCTCTTAGTTGTGTATGCCCTGTGTATGTGTCTAAGGATGATAAATGATTAGATTGCAGGAGAGTCTGGACCCATGAAAAGACCTCAATTGTCCTTTCTTTCCCAGGAGGCATCTCACAAGTAATGACAGTCACAGATATTTTTGGCTACTCAACAGTAAATGTTTTCTGGCTCCCTAAGATGACTCAGACTGTCAGCCTTGCCTTGGGAGCACCCATGCATAATCAAAGAATAAGCATCATGTCATAATTCCACGTCTCAGTGTGAAATCGTTACAGAAGACAAAACCTAGACATAGAAAACATGGCCGCAAGGGTCTCTATGGGTGGTAGAGATAGATAATGGCTAGGAAAACCCAAATTGAAGGCACAGAGCATGCTGGGTGGTACCCAAGCTCTGGCTTAAAGAGTAGACTGCAACCTACTCAGAATGAGAAAAGAAAAGAGAAAAACATACAAAGAAAAAGCAGCTGTTTTCAGCCACATGCCAAAGTGATGAAAATATTCAGGTCCCCAGTGAAGAAATAACTCAACAGCTAAAAGCACTGCTCATACAGAGGACTTGGGTTTGGTTCCCTTCTCCCACACCAGAGCTAAGAACAGTCTGTAACTCCAGTTCCAAGAGATCCCATACACTCTTCTGGCCTCCACAGACACCAAGCACATGTGGTACAGATACATTCATCCAAGCAAAACACCTATATATAAAATAAAAATAAATCACTGAAGAAGAATATCTGGAGCCTTCATTACAAACATCTCATGATGTAAGATGGCTCTGACTTTCTAAATACTGCTTAAGGAACTCGGAGAGGTAGCCTATGTGGTCCTCTCTAGTAGATGCTGAAAGAAATTCAAAGTATATTCTGGAATTCAAGATGGAAGAAGGTGTCAACAAAGTTGCTGAAGTGGTGAGTACATATTGCCGGAATGGAAGATCAATGAGAGTCGAAGAATACTCTGGCAGTGAAAGTACCAAGAAAGAAATGCAAAAGAATGGAGGATTGGAAGTCTGGGATCTGCAGCAAATTCAGATCATAAAGAAGTATTTAATATGGTTGGTATGGTGGTCCTAGGAGATATTCTGGAAGATAAGAAAATCATAGAAATGGGAACCGTGATATAGGAATAGTGAGGTTATGCACGCTCTGAATCTATGTTTAATGCCAACTGCTAGTTGATACACCAACGTACATCAAGGAGAATGAGCAGCCCCAATGATAGGATGATTTTTTTCCCCATCTTGCAACAATACTCAACTTCCTGTGGGCTGGTTGGCACTGGCCTGTGGGTAGGACTCTGGGGTCGGGGGCAGCCTGTGGATGCAAATTGCCTGCACGAAGTCATTGACATGGAAAGTACAGCATGCAGGATTTAACGTGGGATTTAGGATAAATAAAATTGAAGATATGGAGATGCCTTTAAGCAGTGGTTATGACAACATGGGGATGTTTGGATTTGAGGTGAGCGTGGACTGGATAACAAGATGCAGTGTGTCGTGGGTGAAGGATTTAAGAGACACTGCCAGAAAGGAGATGGGAATGTCTCCAAGCTTTGGCAAGCCCTTGAAGAGAGGAATGGAAGTAGTAATCAGTGCTCTGAGGTGAGGAGAGATCGTGGCAGAGCAGGGGGGATGGAGTGGCAGAGACAGCATCCCAGAATCCAGAGCGTCAACCCTGGTAATGACTGCATTAGAGGTGCTGGTCTGAAATGGGTGGATGCAGGCCTAGACCATGGCATGGATCGAGCAGGCTCCTAGAACAAGTCCAGTGGATTGCCTTGGACTACATGGGCTCAGTGGAGCTCATGGGATCCATGACTGCAGTGCTTCTAGTACTGAGTACATGGGCCAGTCTATGGAATAAGCTGCTTCTGCCAACATCAGCTTTAGTATGGAGCATGTGAGCATGCCCATTAGCCACACGAGTCAACCCACTGAATGCACAGAATCTTGTATGAAGCGCATGGGCCCTGCTTTGATGGCATAGGCCTGAGTATAGTGTACATACACACATAGCCATGGGGTAGGCCTAAAGACTGTGGGACCCAGGATGAATGGTATGCTAACGACAGTGTGAAAATATCAGGGCCAAAAGAGTCAAGTACATGGACCCAGCTCTGGGTATCGGCACTGAACGTGCAGGTCTAGTTAAATGTTTAATGTAATGCCAGCATTCCCTGTGCCATTGAGATGGCGTGAGGCTATGTTTATGGAGTGACGGATATGAGAAATCTCTTAGGTGGAAATTCCAAAGGACACATTCAACAAACACAGCAATCCACTGTATTCTAACATCAAGATGGGAAACAGAAAGTCCTAGGGGAGATGTTTGCATATCCATGTTTATTGCAACAATACTCAAAATAGTTGAACTATAGAATCATCCTATATGTCCATCTTCAGATGAATGAGTGTAAATGTGTAGAATTTTGTTATTTATTATAAATTGATTATTATAAAATTTACCATTTATTTATTTAGAAAAGAGTGAAATGATGTCATTTTGAAGAAAAATTAATGCAACTTGAGATAGTCATATTAAGGAAAGCAAGTTAGATTCAGGAATATGTTGTGTTTTTTCTCATTTACAGATCTGAGACTTTTTTGTTGTTGTTGTTTTTTCGAGACAGGGTTTCTCTGTGTAGTCCTGTCTGTCCTGGAACTCACTCTGTAGACCAGGCTGGCCTCAAACTCAAAATCCGTCTGCCTCTGCCTCCTAAGTGCTGGGATTAAAGGCATGTGCCACTACTGCCCAGCAATCTGAGACTTTATATAGAGGTGTAAAATCACTTGTGTAAACACATCATGAAAAATAGAAGTATAACTGTCTTGGAGATGAAAGGGAATAGCAGGAAGAGGGGTTGGAGAGAAGAATATGAGGTTAATACAATCTAAGTACATAATTTGACTTACAAAAACATCTTTATAAACCCATTCCTGTATACAACAAATGTAAACCCAGTATTGTATACAATGAACATAAACCCAGTACTATATACAATGAATGTAAATCCATTACTGTATACAATGAATGTAAACCCATTACTGTATACAATGAATGTAAACTCATTACTGCATACAATGAGCATAAACCCAGTATTGTATACAATGAATGTAAACCCAGTACTGTATACAATAAATGTAAACCCATCCTTGTATACAGTGAACGTAAACTCATTACTGTATACAATGAATATAAACCCATTACTGTATACAGTGAATGCAAACCCAGTACTGTACACAGTGAGTACAAGCCAATAAACAATGATGCCTCATCTGCCTGCATGGTACACTGAAGCAATAGTGGCACAAACATTCTGAGCGTAACCAACAAACATCTGATTAGAATTGAGGTCCACTCCATGACATAAAACCTGTCCCCAATCTTGCCGACAACCCTGAGACAAGATAGACTGTGGAGCCAGTGGAAAAACAAATACTATTGCTCTGCTAAAGGACATAGCAATAAAACAACTCCGATGACATTCTGCTATCCCCATAGGTCAGTTGTGCTCAGCCAGCATCAGACTTTACTTCTGCAGGAGCAGGAGAAAAATGCAGACCCACAGCCAGACAAGATGCAGAGAGTGAGCTTGGAACACACAGCCCTTTAATGGGATGGCTTCATCCAAGACTTCCTCTCAGGGTTCAGGGAACTGTGCAGATGCTGTGGTAAGACAGTGAGAGCCAATGGGGATGGAAGGCACCGAGGAAACGGCGCCTTCCAGACACAACAGGACTGCCACACAGAGACGGTGGCAGCATGTACTCCATCAGCACAAGTCTGGGCCAGATGAGGAATAGAAATGGAGAGGGGGGATAGAAATGACCCCCCATTCTTAACCCAGACCCTATCTCCAGCTAACAACTGCTTGCAAAGAAAAATTCGTTTTCTCTAATGGAGTCTAACTACATATACAGACCACACTTACGGGGGCTCCCTGTCCAGCAGTAGGTGGCCAACACAGAATGAAGTCAACAGAACATTTGGAGATGTTTTGTCTCATTTTGCTTTGTTTGGGCATTTTTAACCTTACTTGTCTTTTGCTTCCCTGTCCTGCTTTCCAATTTTGTGTTATTATGGATTTTGTGTTTGTATGTGTTTGTGTATATGTGTATATATGTGTGTATGTGTGTGCATGTATGTGTGTATGTGAGTATACATGTGTATGTGTGTGTATGTGTGTGCATGTATGTGTGTATGTGTGTATATGTGTGCATGTATGTATATGTGTGTATGTGTGTATGTGTGTATATGTGTGTATGTATGTGTGTATGTGTATATGTGTGCATGTGTGTATATGTGTGTATGTGTGTATGTGTGTGCATGTGTGTATGTGTGTGTGTGTGCATGTGTGTATGTGTGTGCATGTGTGTATGTGTGTATGTGTGTATATGTGTGCATGTGTGTGTTTCTCCTGTTTTCTTTATTATTTTTTTTCTGTTGTCTATTTGCTTCGTTTGATTCTTTTTTTGTTTACTTCTTATTAGCCTGTTATTTTTCTAAAAAGAGAGAGAAAGAAGGCATAGGGTTGGATGGGTGGGAGGTGGGGAAGACCTGAAAGGAGATGAATCTACTCTCCTGATATGAAAAAACATGATCTGAATATACTTTATGAAAAAATTATTTTCAAAAATAGCAAAAGAAAAACACTTTCATATTTCCACAAAAATATAGAAGTGTTTTTTTTTATTTTTATTAAGTCAAAGTAGTTATTTTTATTTTATTTCACTGGTCAGTTTTTAAAGTAACATTACAAGTTTTACTTTGTCTCTGTAAGATCCATTGTCCAAGCCTTTCCTGTATCCAGTACCCTCTGCTTCACTCTAACCCTGCCAGCTCACATTGATGACACCCCCAGAGCCTCCTCTGTCCTTTCCCCCTCAACTGTGTAGACATCTAAGCAGTTTACTCAAGTTAAAATAGCTTCCTGTAAAAGCTCTGAGCAACTTGCACGATAGCATTTGTACTTTTCAGAGGGAAGAAAGTATAGCACCCACTGAGCGTCTGCCTAATGTCTAGAAAATAAAGAATATTTCCACTTAGGAGTTAGAACATGTTACGTTTGTCTTCCTGTGTCTGATTCACTTCACTTACTCTAGTATCTTCCAGTTTCTTACACCCAACAAATGAAAGAATTCATTTTAATGGCTGAATAAAGTTCCCCGTTATCTGGGGTCTGAAACTAAACACAGACCACAGTGCTCCTAATTCCAACTCTTTTTTGCATGTGCTACATTTCTATACAGAACACGTTCTCATTTTCTTATGGTTTCTAAGATCTCAACTCACCAAGACTTTTCCAAATAATAGGATGAAAAGACCTACCTATCTGGGCATCCATTCTCCAGATACACACCTTGATTAACAAATATATCTGTGCTGCTTTTTCTAGTGTATATTCACTACTCATCGGACATACTTGATACTTAATAAATAGATGATTTTTTTTTTTGCCTGTGAATGTACAGAAAACTCTTAGCAATCTAGTTTTTTTTTTTTTTTTTTTTTTTTTTTGGAAAAAATTAGAGTCATTGAGTAGAAGTTACGTAGTGAGAAATGAGATCAGAGATCATAAAGAATCGGATAAGCAAGGTCTTTTGTGTGATCAAAAGGAAAGACTAAGGATGGAACTACACTTCTTTGCCTTGGTGTAGAAAGAAGTCCTTTCTTCCCATCTGGGATGAAGTGGAAGGAACAGATGATTTCAAGAAAGGTGAGTCCTGGTGAACCAGACTTCAAAGTCCACATTGAGACCCAAAAACATTGCTGACAGCAGGCTGAAGTTCTAGCTTAAAGCTGTAACCTCCCCGTTTCCTCATCAGGTGAATTAGGAACCTGGTCTAAAGGCTGCCAACCATGGGCTAAAAATAGCACGAACACCAAGGGTGCCATTGGCTAGAGATCCCCAGATTTGTCCTTCTCAGTTATGCTTGTTGCAGGTCCTGCAGGTGAAGATTGAGCCCTATCTTGAGGTAATTGTGTCAGCATGGAGCAGTTGCTCTCCAGTGTCTGTATCCCACCCCCATCCCCACCCCCACTGTACCTTCTTTCCCCAGTCAAGCAACTAGGATGAGTCTAGCTCCCTGTCTTCCCTCTCCTTTTTCTCTTCTCCTCCCTCCCCCTCCCCTCCCCCTCTTTCTGTCTTCCTCTTCTCTCCTCTCTCCCTCCTTTCCTCTCATTTTTTAAATAATTATTGCCACATCCTGAGCCTAAAACTTTGCGGAAATGGGGTTAGTGAGTGTCCTTACAGTGGCTCATTTTAATAGTAATTTAGGTTCAAAGAGCCTCTGTTCTGAACAATAAGAAGGTTGTTCCTCTGAGGCCATATTTTAGGGAATTCTCTTTCTAGTGAAATACTTCTGCGGTCATTTCTATAAACAGATGAAAACCACTTTGTTTCTCCAAACAGCTGCTAGTCGGAGGAAAACACGGAAACTCTCCCAGCCCATCTGGAAAGCTGATGCTTCCTGGGTCTTTATTCCGCATCCAAAATGTGAAGAGTCTCAGATGTGGTCTCATCACAACAGCAAAACAGATGACAGGTAACAGAAATGTTTAATGTTATGTCATAATTTTTTAGCATCCACCAAGACCCTTAGGTAATCTACACTTGTTCTTTATTTAAATCTACTAGAGGCACCTTTCTTATATCATCTTGGAAAATTTTCTATCTATAAAGTATTGAGGGTTTTTTTAATGTGTGGTGCTGATATCTGTATATTTTATGTAATTAACATGTGAGGTTTAATTCTAGGTGCTAAAGAGGCAGTAGGACCTCAAAGGGTAAAACCCCTGCTCCAATGAGGCACACCCTCCAGTAGTGAGATGCATATGCACATATATGCACACACATACACACATACACACATCTAAATAAACAAGCATCTAAATAGACAAGTTGGGAAATGCTGAAAACCATTCTGGAGAAGAAATGACCTAGGAAAGGGGTGGGGCATAATTCTACAGAGAATCAGAGTGAATAAATTCTCACATTTGAAAGGCACATTTGAAAAAATATTTGAAACACTTGAATATGTAAGGTATCCCTTCAGGAAACATTGTATCGTCACTTCCATCCTAATAATATCTTCCCTGTGGGGAGCTTAAAGATTATGTTTTTATTTATGCAAACATGCAGTGTGGGTGGTCTCCTTGGGACCTACCCCTGTCCTCTTAGCAAAAGCAGGAAGTACTCTGAATGACTAAGGCATCTCTTTGGGAAGAAATCAGAGTCATTGAGAAGGAGGAGTTGGGCTTAGCGTCTCTTCTGTGGGAATTTAAAGATGAACACTCTAGGGCTGGAGAGATAGCTGAGGAAGAAGAGTGTTTGGCAGACCTGAATTTGGATCCCTGGCAAAAAAAAAGAAATAAATAAAAAGACAGGCCACTGTACAGGACAGACAAGGAGTTTCTCTGGGGACTGGCAGTGACAATGATTCAATGAGATGGCTTATCTCAAGAGAAGGCAAAGAGTGACAGAACAAGACATTGTACATTACCCTCTGGGCTTGGAACACGGCAGCCATACATAGGTATGTCTATAATTCACGTGTACACCACACATACACACACACAAACACACACACGAGTGACAGAGACTCATACTCTGTGGCTTTTTTAATCGCATTCATGCTGAAGAAACCTGTATCCAGTGCAATTGGTAACTAGATGAAGTTAGGTGTAATGGCCAAGGAGTCAGGCACGATGACACAGTAGGTAAAGGCATTGGCTGCCAAGCCTGATGGCCTGTATTCAATTCCCTGGAGGCCACAGGAAGAAGGAGAGAACAGAGAATAGATATGGGGGGAGTTTAGGTTACGGATAAAGACAACCATGCTCAACAGTGGGGGAAACTGGATTTTTAAGGAAGTAATTAAACAATTAGAACAGCCATCTATGAGGTGTTTTTACGTTGTGTCCTTCAGGCCAACACAGATTTTCAGTGCATCCAAGCTTTAAACATTCAAAACAAAAGCATAAAGTACCTGAAACAAAAGAAATTTATAAACAACATTACTAAGTATCCAAAACATGAAAACTGTTTAAAATCATAAATTCAGGTATATTCCATGCTACAGAAAGGAGAAATGAAAGACATTTTGCATCAGAAAAAAAAAAAGAGAGAGAGAGAACAGCCACTGCATTGTGACAGGAGCCCTGCTGCATGCAACTTGGCATGAGTAAGATGATTTTAAGTGGCTGTATCTTTGACTCAGAAGTTCTGAATCTAGGAATTTATTGTATACGACAGATAATGGAGACTGAGGAGAAGAGGTATGTGGGGGGGGGTGACTGTATTTGAGTGTGTGCGTGAGTTTGTGTGAGTGTGTGGAGTGTATATGTGAGTGTATATGTGCCTGTGTATGTATGTGTGTGTGTGACTGTGTTACATGTGACTGTGTGTATGTGTGAATATGTGTGAGTATGTGTGTGTTTGTATGTGTGAGAATGTTCATGATTATGAGTGTGTATATGTGTGAGTGTGTATAAGTATGAATGTGTATGTGTGTGTGAGTTTATGTGTGTGTGTGTATGTGTGAGTATGTGGTTAAGAGAGTGTGTTTATGTGAGTGTATGTGTGTATTTGTGAGTGACTGTGATTGTGTATTGTAAGTCAGTGTGTGTGTGTGCATGTGTATCTACATTTATTCAGAAGTATCTGAAATATCAAAATAGGGCAAGTGGAATACATGCAAGCACATACATACAGCTCTCCAAGAGTAAGACAGACACACAAAGTTTAAAATGATCTCCAAGGTTAGTGAGCAGTTACATGAAGAACCGGCGAGCTCAGAATACTGTCGTTGGTTACACTTTGTGTCTGTGTGGGAAAGTTCACACTCACTGTGTTTCTGGAAAGGCTCCTTAAATAACACCACTACTGGTGGCCAGTAACTGCTTTGGGGAAGGCAACAATGACCAGGAAATGAAAATGAGGCAGTTTATGTTATATTATGTCCATTTATGGATTTTCTGTTTTATGATATCTGCATGCTATTCAATAGTACTAGGAAATAACATTTTGATACTTTAAAAGTAGTAAATGTTTGTTGAAATGTCTTTACTAATAGCCCCAAACTATGGAAATCGAGGAAATATGTTTCTTAAATTGTTAGATGAGAACATGGAAATCTAGGTGCTAGGCATATCATTCTACCAAATTTTTAAAACATAAGCCAGTCAGTTTGGGATTTCTATTCACTCTTTGAGAATTCCATGCCCCCAATGTATTTTCCTCGTATCCATTCCTACAAATTTACTGCCTTAGCCAGCCTTCCCCTGTGATTCACCTATTCACAGTCTGTCTGAAACTTGCTCAGCAACTGAGGCAACAAAGGAAAGCTGCTCATAAGTGGAGATGGAATTTTTTATTAAAGATTTCTGGATCCTTCTCAGAACCTTTGCTGTCAGCCTCTTGCCCCATATGGCAGCAAGGCTCAGAGGCCTCTCTGTAGCCTTGTCTCCTCGTCTCTAAGGCTCCTTCTTCAGCCATTCTAACTTGAGTGGGTTCTCTCTCTCTCTCTCTCTCTCTCTCTCTCTCTCTCTCTCTCTCTCTTTCTCTCTCTGTCTATAAAAACATTGAGTAATTGTTTCACATTCTAATCAGAGCTTCAGTGGCTTTTCAGTACAATGGGCAACCCAAGTACGTTCCTCATCAGATTGCTAGAAATCAAATTTGCAAGGCAGTCAGTATCCCTCTTCCATGTGAATCTTAAAAGCCAGCCTTCCTCTCTGTGGGCTCAGAGTAGTATTTTAGTTCCCTTTGCACTTGAGATTGGCCATGCAACTTACTTTGCCCATTAAAATGCATTAAAGAAAAGGTGTATGTCACTTTTGGAACAAAATATTTAAGAGCCAAAGTGTAAGTCATAGTAGCCTACGTAGGGAGGGAAAGAAATCAGTGAGCAGGCCATGGGGGTATTGGTATTGGGGAGTGCAGAAATGAGCAATGAATGACATACACGTCTTAATATATCATAATAATAAACCTGTTTTTTAATAACTAATTTCTGTTTCATACAACACGCTAGCTAGTGAGAGGTCTCAAGTGGTAAAGGCAGCTAACCAGGGTTTGGTCCTCAGGACCCATGAGGTAGAAGGAAAGAAGTAACTACCACAAGTTGTCCTCTGACTTCTATACACATGCTGGGGTACTCACGTGTCCCACCCAACTCCAAAATAAATGTGTAAATGTAATTTTTTAAATGTTAAATTTTTTAAAAAGTGTGGCAGTCCTAACAAAAACCAAGTTATAGTGACAAAACTCAGCATAATGGCTTTTCTTGGTAGCTCACTGTTCCCAGGAAGGTAGCCTTATGTGGCGGAAATATCCTGCTCATTGTATTTGCAGTAGGAGCTCTGTCATCGGATAGGGAGGAGGGAGGCAGCGCTAAGAGTTGGGAGGAGAGAAGGAGAGAGAGGAACGAAGGAGAAGAAGAGGGAAGCGAGATGGCAGCAGATGTACGTGTTTTTAGCAGTCTGGAGTAATTATATCAAGGTTAGATGATTGGTGTAACAATTCTAGTTGTGTGGACATCTTGTGTATTGAGTATTTGCTAATATATAAATCCATTAGCTAACTTTAAGCATCTAGAGTTTTGATTTACTGAGTTACTGGAATGTGGGTCCACCGACAACTGGGTGGTTATGGTTGTGAAGGATCTAGCAGCTCCGGGGACAAGCGAAGCAGAGCTGGAAGCACAGGTCGCTATGGGAACAAGCTAGAGAACAGCCTGGTGGAACCAGCTCAGGAGCTCCCGTTTTGCTGCAGAGCTTACGGAGACAAATGGACGTAGAGCAGAAACATGGCGGCCAGGCCAGGAGCTAGCCGGACGCCCCTTTTATTCAAAACTTCTCGCTACAGCCTTGGGTACCTTTATGGTATTAAAATTATTCTGCTGAGTTATCACTTGCGTGTGTGTGTGTGTGTGTGTGTGTGTGTGTGTGTGTGATCTGTTTTATATTCATAGTGTTTGGTTTCATTTGTTTGTTTTTTTGAAACAGGGTCTCACTATGTGGCCCAAGATGACATCAAACTCTGGATCCCTGTGCCTCTGCCCCCAAGTACTGTGCTATTGCGGACATGTATCACCAATCTCAGCTTAAATTCACAATCGTTATATAAATTATACTTCCACTCTTAAAAAGCTAGCCTAGGATTTCTTTTTATTCAACCGCAACCTACTCGGGCCTACATTATCCACATTCTTCTCTCTTTCTCCCCCACAAGCTCACAAAATTCCAACACCAGACAACACAAATGCAAAGTCACGAGGAAAGCAGAAACACAAATATTTTTAACTGGTGGGAAGATCAAAGAAGAGTCAATAGTGAACTGCGGCTTCATCAAACATTTACAGAACACCAAGACACCAAACAAAATAACCAATGGCCGAGATGTATATTAGGGCTGTATTTGATTTAGAGCAATTTATTCTCAAATTTGCAATTGGCCTTTAAGTGTAACATTGTGTTAAGAAATTACAACAAAATTTGGGTTTATTGTGGTTTTAGGAAACTGAAATCTGCTTGGAACACATTTCTAAAGTTAGGAAAATATGTTCTTTTCTTTTTGTGAGTTTGCATTTGCACTGACCTATACACCAGTGGGCTTTATGTATTAGCAGTTGTCAAGCAGTCTGACAATACTCAGAAAATGCATTTATGTTCCTTTTCACACCAAGTGTGCCTGTTTCAGTCGGAAACAGACATTCCTCATCCATATTGCAAGCCAGATCGCTCACCTCTCAACAGAAGCGCACCGCGCAGGCAGGGTAAAGAGCAAAGAGAGCCAGGCCAACAGTGGCCTGAGTCAACGACCGCTGGGGAAAGCCCTCTAGATCTCCTGCCAGAAGCTGCAGTTCAAGGAGTGTGGGAAAGCCAAGATACTAGTAAACAAGGTGCTTCCCGGAGAGCCAATGCCAGAGCAAAAGCACCTTACATCTAATCCAAGATGCAGCACAACTTCATCCTGCAGTGGGCTGCGTGGACATTCTGCTGAATGAGTTCACAGAGATAGGAATCCGTGCAATAGTCAGACACCAAAGGGGAAAGAAGAATGTGACAGTATTAATAGTAGTTATTCCAAAGCTTGTTATCAACTCTCTTGAAGGCAAAGTGACAAAGACACTGTAGAAATTACTCCAGCCCTCTGTAGTGTATCTCACTTGGTAATCTTTAAACCTTTTTCATCTTACTGGGGTAAGGTGTGAGTCCTTCACAAGGAGGCACCTGTGCGATTGTGGCAAAGCAAAGCACCTGTGTCTAGGGTATCTCATTTAAAAACAATGCCTTTCACTGGCTATAAATCAGGGGAGAATGCCTATCTTAGAAGTCTATTAGAAAGAATACAGATGTTTTTCACCCTGTAACAATTTACATAGATAAAGATGTAAGAGAGGCAGTGTTTCCAAGTGGAAAGACAAAGACTTTCCATTCCGAGATCCTGGCTCAAATAAATCAAAGCGGTATTATTTTCCCAAGTGAAGTCCTTTGAACCCCACTTGCCCCATCTAGACTGTTACCAGGATTAAATATTAACATCTGGGAAGGCCGACTCACTTCACAGGTAAATGACAATTACCTTCAGAGTTTTCTATTTTCTCATTATTCCCCTTTCATTCACGTAATTAACATTATTGACTTATAGAAAAAATGGTAACAAAAACGTATAAACTGCATCTTCATGGAACTTGCATCGAGTAGAGAACACACACATAGGAAAATAAAAGAGAAAAAAACAATAATAAAAATAGACCGTCACAGCACAATGTTACAATGTATCACAAGAAGGAGCGTATTTGGTGCTGTGGCAACTGAGAAGAGAGACATCTCATTCAGCCTCAGACTGGTGCCATGGGAGTTTTATGGAGAAAATTACAGCTGAAAACTGAGGGAGGAACAGAAGATTGCAAATGAAGCACAAGAGGTCAGGAAATATTTTCAAAGGCCCAGGATTAGGGGAGATCGTGTTTGACAAAGCTTACCTCAAAATATCCACCAAGGCATACCCTTGTCCTGGAATACAGCATATTCTCCGGCACATCTTTCTGGTTTTGCCCTGGATTTTAAGTATCATAAGCCTTCCAACTGACCATAGCCACTGAAGAGACACCTTCTCCAGCCCAAATCCTACCATGGTCAAGTATAAATCGCTTCCATCAGCCACCAATCTCAAAGCCAAACTCCTCGCTATGTGGTCCAATAGTTCAGTGTGCACTCTTACTCCCATTCAGGGATGATACTCTGAAGACAGTATTGGCCTGGGTGATAGATAAACACCCCCCATACCTACCATCATCTTACACTGAGTGATGGATAATCACCACCCATACCTACCATCATCTTACAGGCCAGTTAAACAGCAGCGTGTAGTTATATGTTACTTGAATGATCGGTTAACAAATGTAATTGAAGATCAAATAAAGAAAGATCATGATGAAAATAAATATAAAAATCCCTCTCCAGCTTGAGACTGACTGGGCAGTGGGACGTCTGTACACAGTATCAACAGTTGTACCAATAAATTCATTTTCCATCAAGCCAATATTCGAAGAGTTACTATTATATACTATTACATACCAGTTATATATGCAGATATTTTTGTTAACTGAGAAAAAAAAGAAAGAAAAGAAAAAGAAAAAAAGAAAGAAAAGAACTGAATGACAAAATATATAAAGGTGCTTTAAGTAACAAATCATGTCATAAATGGCCCCTGTACTCTCTTTACAAGAAAGTTACACCTGAAATTTTATCTTTTCTTTGACATCATTCTAAATTACTATTCCTTTATATATCATTGAATTTCTAATAACAAATGTAAATAATACTTTGCACCTAATGGTTTTACTATACTTAAGACTAAGCTGACAAAGTGAGCCTTTCTCAAGCCCTTAAGGAGGAGAAAAAAAAATTACCAATTTTGAGAAAGCTATGAAAAAAGTCCATTTCTTCTTAAATACACAATTATTTAAAATAATTACACAGCTTAAAAAACAGGACTGGCTTTAAATTAAGAAATTTGCATGCATATTAAAATACCAGATAATATCAACTATAATTAAAAATAGTTGGCATTGAACATTTATTAACTTGTATAACAAAATTCTTCAACTGTGGTAAATTGACCATTTATCAGCAAAGAAAACTTAGTACAGGAAAATAGTGAAATAAAAAACCAACATAGGCAAATAGCACCACTGACTTGGTACATAACGCCTGATAATAGAGATATAGGCTTCTAACAAAAATGTCTCAAAGCACTCTTTACACACTATCAATAGTGCGATCATAACATGCCCTTTATGCAAGCAGACATTAGATGTCTCTATTTACCCTCTCTATATTTAGGTTTGATTTCATCTAACTTAGTCCATCAATCCTAAAGCTGGTCCTCTCCGGGCATTCTTCCCATGGCATTCCTGATGTTTCTCTTTCTTTCTATGCATTTGATCATAAAAGGCCATAAAAACGCATGCAATGTTTGAACCCGTCGATGTGAAGTGTCTGCATCTTTTTCTAAATGTATTTCCTTTGATAATCGATGGAAATCAAATGAAGACGGCGGCTCCTAGTTCCATCGTCGTTCCGTATTAAGGCAGAAAGGTGGAAAGACACCATGTCTTTCCTGCTGAACATGTCTCCTACACTAAATACAAACACCTATGGATTTACTTACAGTCCGTGTCCTTCAAATGGTCTGTAGTGATGCCCTTTCAGCAATGATGTCTGGAAAAATCAAAGAAATCCACCTTCCCACCTTTTAAGCCCCTGACATCTTCTGAAGGATGCAGGCTCAAGAGTTGCCAAATGAGATGGGGGATGGCAGCCAAATAGGGACTCCTAGCCAATCTAAAAACAGCAGGGCATGGCCAACAGACAACCATTCCCTTGCTGGGCTCTCTCTCTCTCTCTCTCTCTCTCTCTCTCTCTCTCTCTCTCTCTCATCTTGAGAATTAGGAACAGTTCTTGTTCAAAATTGATATAACTCAGATCTTCATATTTCTTCTGTATGAAGTGGTCAGTAGAGAAAACTTCTAGCAAGGAAAATGCAAAAGTCACGGCAGTTATTTTGTCTAATTTATTTTATTTATGTGTGTGTGTGTGTGTGTGTGTGTGTGTGTGTGTGTGTGTGACACACAAGCATGTGGAGGCAAGAGAACAATTTCAGGAGTCAGTTCTTTTCCTCCACCTTTACTTGGGATTCTGAGCATCTATCTTGGGTCATATGCATACTCCAGGCTAACTGAGCTGTGGGCTTCCAGGCAATCCTCCGGGCTTCCTCGGCAATCCTCGGGGCTGCCTCGGCAATCCTCGGGGCTGCCTCGGCAATCCTTGGGGCTGCTTCCCATCTCTCTGTCAGTTACCAGGATGCACATTTGGCTGCTTACACGAACTCTGACATTGCGCTTGGGCTCTGAGGCTGAGCCTCCACTCCTCTACGGCTGAGCTAGCACGGAGGCCCTGCTGCTGATCCATTCGTTCTGCTTCTCATCTGTTAGGAAGAGCAAACCAAGCACAAGTCGGGAATCACGAGTTGTCTTTATATTTGATTTCTCTTTCTTGGAGCTTCCCGAATGATAACTATTAACATTTCTATGTATCATAATAAGCAAAGGCCTTTCACAGCTTTTATACTATTGGAGCTTAAAACAAGCCTGTACCTTGGAATAGTTCCAATGCCAAGTAAGAAAACTGAAGCTCACAGAAGTCAAAGCTTGCCCAAGGCACAGGTAAGTAAGAAAAAGTTGTCTTTCAATTCTACATTTGTTACACACACGCACACGCACACCCACACGCACACGCACACACACACAATCTCCCTAAGGATGTCAAAATAAAATGGTGTTTAAGATTTAACACTTTATATAGTTCTATGTCCATGCAGTTGTGACATCCCCGACGGCTCCTCCTTCTGTCTCGTCCATGTCTGCCCCCCCCCCCTCTTCTTCTTACCTCGGTTTTTCCGATAGAGTTCATTTTAAATTGATTCCTTGGTTCTTGTTGAGCTTGCACTATTTTGAACTTTTCTTCACTTTAAGTGCGTAGTGAATGATTTTCTTCATGTTTGCTGTATAAGATTTAAGAAGTGACTGAAGAAGCAGTAAACATGTCTCATTCTCTGAGACAAAATAACAACATGTCAGAATGGTCTCTGCTAATTTTCAAATGGATTACACTTCTATACTAAGTCTAAATTCTACAATATATGTGGAAAAGTGCTTCGACTTTGAAAGCAATGGAGTAGAAGTTACTGGGAAGGTTCCAGCATTAACCAGAACCAAAACAGGAAAGAGAATAGCCTAGAGAGGTATCTGTGATGATGAACAGGAAGAAGAGGAATGAGAAATGTCTGTAATATCCCGACTTTGTAAAACATTTTTCATTTAAAAAAAAAAAAGTCTCAGCTAAAATTTAAGACAGCATTTTTTTTACAAAGATTTAACATGTCAAAGTTTTAGTATGTGAAGGGCAACTCGTAAGGCCTTGCATAAGCACTAAATTATGGTCTCACTGGAGTACGGTTTTGATTCTAGGATTTAAGGAAAGAGAGAGAGAGAGCAGGAAATTCATCAAGTGTATCCAGCAGTTTCTGTGTTTCAATACACTGTCACCTGCTAGTCACATTAGACAGGCTTAAGGAATCATGAAGCTGGGCATGCTGGGACAAGTGACTGCAGCATACAGGAGGTGAGGCCGTGTCTCAATCACTGCTCTATTGCTGCGGAGACTCCATGCCAAGGCAACTTATAAAAGAGTTTAATCTTTTATAGTTACAGTTTCAGAGGGTGAGTCCATGACCATCATGGCGGGGAGCATGGCAGCAGGCAGGCAGGCGTGGTGCTGGAAGAGAAGCTGAGAGATTATATCTTATGGAAGCAGAGAAAGGGAGAGTCTGGGCGTGATACCGGAAACCTCAAAGCTCACCCTGTGACACACCTCACCTCCTAATCCTTCCGAAAACAGTTCGACCAACTAGGGGCCAATCTCATTCAAAGCACCACAGGCAGGATTGGGAGTTTGAGGCCAGCCTGGGCTATACACATAGTGAGACCCTGTATGCAAATATTAAGGGTCGGGGAATAATTTGATGGGGGGGGGGGTGGCCATTACCAAGCTTGCACAAGGCTCTGAGTGTGAGACTCAGCATGCAGTGGGGAGGCTGGACACAGGGAAGCGTTTTCTGAAGTACCCATTAGTTTAGAAGAAAAAAAAAAAAAAAACTATATCTCCTGGCTGCTGATCAAGAAAATGTAAGAAAAAAGCTAGAAAATAACCTTTAGGTTAAATTAAAAAGTAAAATTTCAAATTCATGAATGATTCAAGCTAGGCCACAAATAGATCAAAAAGTGCACGCTAGCACTCTAACACAGACACATGCAAGCATGCACAGGTGTATCTACTATTAATCTTCCTGAAATGGAGATATTTGCAAATATATAAGCTCTACAGAGCTGGGCATGACACACATCTGTTGTCCCAGCTTCTCAGGTACTTGGGCTCAAACAAGAAGGTGACCTCAGCCCAGGAGTTCAAGGCCACCATAAGCCACCATAAGCAACACGGTGAAATGGACTCTAAGAAAAAAAAATTAAGTTCTAGAGCCAGGCATGGTGGCATGGGATAAGCTGAAGAGCCAGTTAGATGCCAACCTGGGCTATATAATGACACCCCTTCTCAAAAAAGTTTATAATAAATGAATAAATACATAAATATAAGCAAGCCGTTTTGAAGAATCTATAAAATAATAAATTGGTAAGCTGGGCTACATGGTGACACCCCTTCTCAAAATAAATAATCAAATAATAAAGAAGCCAGCAGCAACTGAATCTATAAAATATAAAATCTACATAAAATATAAAATCTATAAAATAGTCTTAAATTGGTAAAACTTAACAATGTTTCCTAGCAGACATGAGAACATAAAGGTAGGTGGCAATGGTTCACTGCAACAGTGTTATCTCTACATTTTGTGAGCTGGAGTTATTTTCTTATTTTAATATTTCTTCAGTCATTACAGTATTTTAAAGGGCATGTTCTATTTTTTTTTTTTTTTACTTTGTGTGTGTGTTTGTGTGTGTATGTGTTGTTTGTGTTTGTATGCACACACAGAGGCCAGAAATTGGCATTGGGCACCTTCCGTGTGTGTGTGTGTGTGTGTGTGTGTGTGTGTGTGTGTGTGTGTTGGTGTTGGTGTTGTTGTTGTTTATTTTTGAGACAGGGTTGAATCTCTGGTTGCATTTGGAGCTCACTAATTGGCTTCACCGGCTAGCTGGCGAGCAGGCTCTGGAGAAACACCTCTCTCTTCCACCCCCAAGTGCTAGCATTGAAGACACTACCGCTGTGGATCCGAACCCAGGCAGGTTCTCAGGTTCCCCCAGCAGGAGGAACTTTACCAACTGAGCCTGTTTCCCCAGACGGTAGTCTTTTATAAAGAAGTGTTTGCTTTTATTGTCATTGTCAAGAATGATAATTTTTTTAAACCTGAAATTATAAACCTATAGGAAAATACTAATATACTCAAATTCTAACCTACTAAACTTTCAGTTTAAGTTAAAAAGAAGTATCTTTCACTTAACATGAAGTATAAACGTCAATAAATTTTGCTGATAACTAAATTATAATATAAAAAACACCTAATATCTTTCGAATATGAAAATCTAGATGTGGGTTTCTGAATCTAAACATGACTGCTGAGAGATAACAAACATACTATTGTCACCTGTGCATACACTATGTGCACACTTGAGGGTACTGAACAGCGATGTGCCCTATGGTTGGGTTATGGTAGATGCTACTGTTCTATTTATAATTTTCTAGATTGTTTAGCTCTCTTTATTAAAAATTACTTAGGAATATCTCCCTTCTCCTCTTTATAATGCTAACTTTATTTGCCTTTTGTAGTTTGCTTTCTGTTGCTGTAATAAACACCACGACCAAAAGTAACTTAAGCAGAAAGGGTCCGTTTGGCTTACACTTCCAGGTTACAACCCGTCACTGAGGCAGGAACTGTTATTCCTGCTTCTGGGCTTGCTCGAACCAGTTCAGCTGGCTTCCTACCCAGCGGTAGCACCACGTACAGTGGCCTGGATCTTCCTACATCAATGGCAATCAAGAAAAATGCCACCATGGAGATGTCCATAGGCCAATGGGATCCAGGCAAAGCTAACTGAGACCTCCTCAGGCTACACTGCGTCAAGTTCACACTGAAGCTAACTAGAACAATAAAATAGAAATTGCAAGATATCGAGGGGAAAAGAACACATATCAAAAGGGTCACGTTCCTTTTAGTTCCTACTGCATGAAGGTTTTCCCAGGTGTCTGCCCTCTGTGTTGTTCCTTTGATCACTCCAGGAATCGTGGATTCAGTACATAGTAGTCATTTACCCAAATGAGATAATAGTTTCTTTTACAAAAACAGATCATTAAAATATATATATGTGTATACATATACATACATACACAAATGTATAGGCATTGGGAGTTACCTTTATTTGAAGCTATCTTCTAAAAAGGAACACCAAAATCTTTATCTGCCTTGCTTTAAAATAACAGATAAAAGAATTAGACATGGTAGTGCATGACTATAATCCTAGCAGCGCTCAGAAAGCCAATACAGCTAATCCCAGGCCAACGTGGGCTACCCTGAGCCCCTACCCGTGTTAGACAGACATTAATCAGCATAATAAACTAGGTCAGCTAAACAACTAGGCATTTTCCTCTGGCCTGTATGTTTAGCCCATTGGCTGGGAGTGAGGGTATCTCGGAAGCCGCGAGCTGAGAGAATTCTTCATTAGTAGGCTTCCTTCTAATTATTAATCCATTCAGGACTCTAGCAAACTAGATGGGGCTACCCACATCCCAGATAGAGCTTTCTCCCCTTAAATAACCATCTCTGGAGTGGCTGGAGAAGTGGCTCAACAGTTAAGAACAGTTCACTCTCAACACCCATAAACAGGGGTTTCAAGTGTCTGTAACTCCAGCTCCGGTAGTCTGATGCCCTCTTCTGGCCACCCCGGGCAACTGCATGCTTACCCACAAATCACAAATAAACATGCATGCGTACTCGCTTTTTTAAATAATGTTTTTAGTGAAAGAAAACGTTCGTTTAGGTTACAGTTCCAAAGGACTAGAATTCATAATGCCAAGGAGAAAGCATGACATCAGGAATGTTTGAGGACTCACATTTCAAATGGCAAGCAGCAGGCAGAGAAACCTCAAGCTTGCCTCCCCATGACACATCTGCTCTCTGGGCAGAACCTTGGATGTAATTCTGGGAGTCCGTTCTAGTTTTCTCTGCTTCTGAGGTTTTTTTTTTTTTTTTGGTTTTTCGAGACAGGGTTTCTCTGTGTAGCCCTGGCTGTCCTGGAACTCACGCTGTAGACCAGGCCAGCCTCGAACTCAGAAATCCGCCTGCCTCTGCCTCTGCCTCTGCCTCCCAAGTGCTGGGATTAATGGCGTGCGCCACCACTGCCGGGCAACTTCTAAGGTCTTACCCAGAAAACCCACCTGTACCGATATTCTGAAGTCTTTTCCTTGTCTTATTTTGCTTCCAATATGGCTTTGCTTGGGTTTCCTTGGCTGTTTGAAGTCTTCTGTGATCTCCCATGAATTCGGGCAGTTTTCTCCAGTTATCCAGTTATTCTTGGTATTAAAATCACTATGAGAAGATGCGCCTAGTCCTGCAGTAACTTGATGTGCCAGGGTGGGGCAATACCCAGGGGAGCCGCCCCTTTTCTCGGAGAAGGGGAGGGAGGAGCTGTGAGTTGTGAAGCTAATATTGGTAAGTAAAGTTTATAAATAAATAAATGAAAAGCTTTTTTAAAAAGTCTCCCGCTGTTACCCTGGAGCCTAAATATCCTTTTAATGTCTAGCAATGGTTTGTTTTTGTAAAATTAGGTGCTATTCCAACACTTGGCATATAAATTTACATCTCTTTTTACTAAGATTTTTATTTTATACATGTGAGTACACTGTCTCTGTCTTCAGACATACCAGAAGAGGGCTTCATCTAATTAGTGGATGGATGGCTTTCCTGAGGGTGACACCCATAGTTGTCCTCTGGCCTCCACCCAAACACAAGCGTACACTTAAATACACACTACACACACACCACACACACACACACCACACACATACACACCACACACATACACACCACACACACACCACACACACACACCACACACACACACCACACACAACCATACCACACACACACTACACACGCACACCACACACACTACACACACACACCACACACACACCACACACATCCACACCACACACACACACCACACACACACACAATGTTAGGGCGAGCAAAACCCAGCCTATTAATCCCACTTACATCCCCACGTAAGAAAGGTTTCTTAATGTTAGGACTGTGACACTGAAAATGCTTCTGAGTTTTCTCTAATTTTTTGTGACTTGTAAACAATACATCAACACTTTTTTATTTTTAGCAAAAAGGTTAACATTCACAAAGGAAGAACTATAATTTTTTTTACAATGTTAAGATACAAAGATTTATACTCAACACTGTTCAAATAATAAAAGTAGAGAAAATCGTGAACTAATTTCTCATAATAACTTTACAATTCCCCCAAAGGAAGAGTAGTTGTTAATATAAGTTTTTCCTTTATCAGCCCCTGGAATACAGGAGAAGCTTAATACATACTTGTTAATGAAAAATCGAACAGCAAATGAATTATTTAATTTTCATACTAACGACATTTCCCCCAAATATCTCAACCTCCATAACCACCCTGCTTTCCAGATGTAAGCACAGATGTTAGCTTAGTGAGCCCTTCCTCTAGGATTCTCTACACACTCAGGAGGGAGGGGAGGAGAGGTACAGGATCACACTGCATCCACTTAAAGGCACAGGAGGGATCCTGCTGCAGCTACCCTTTACTCGGGTCTTCTGTTCTGAGGCAGGGGCTCCCAATACAGCTCAGGCTGATTTTGAACTCATGATCCTCGTGGTCCATTCCAAGTGACCGGGTCACACCCAGCTCACTCCTTTTTACTATGGCACAGACTCATTCGTTCTCCAGATACTTCCAACGGTCAACACATTAACAAAGAAGAAATAAAGATGCAGGTGTGTCTCCATCTTTTCTGACAGGGTCCCATGACACAACCCTAGTCAGTCTGGAATTATCTAGATTAGCCTCAAACTTTTAGCAGCCAACCTCCCTCTGCCTCCCAAGTGCATAGGACGACAGCCGTGTCTGTCTCCGAGCACTTTTAATAACCAATGTATATGTTACTTATTTAAACGGTATGCGTTGAGGGCTGTATTTATTGTGATGCTGAGGATTACACACAGTGACTTCCATGTGTGAGGCAAGTACTGTATCTTCATTCCTGTACGGTCCTACTTTAGATAAAGACATTGTAACCCAGATTTGTCCAAGGTGAGACGGTAAAAGGCAACGCCAAAGTCTGTGAGCTGCATCGCCGTCTCAGAAGCCCGTGCATACACTTGCTCCTTTTGTAATGTTCACTATATTAACGCTAATGTAACAACTGCTGCTGTGGACCCAGTGCAAATGTAATAGGACATGACTGGGTCTGTTTCTAGCTTTTATCGGTGTTTGTACAAAACAATGGTTGCATTATGACGCTCTCATCCACGTATGCAGTATATTCCAAGAATATTCACTCTGGCACTCCCCACCCAAGAGTCTAACTTAACATCTTCAGTTGTTGCTCACCAACCATCTGCACTTGAGAGAAAACGTGTTGTCTGAGCCTAGCATATGTTGCTATGTTGCTTAGTATGATGGTCTCTAGCCCCGCCCATTCCCCAGCAAATGACTGAGTCTTCCTTATGCCTAAGACTCCATTGTACATATGTATGACATTTACCCATTCGCTGAGGACATTACTACCAGTCTCCTGGGTTCACACTGGTTGTTGCAGTAGTCACTCACTTAGTAAATAAAAATGGGGAGACTTTTGGTACTGGGAGACAGAAAAATCTTCTGCCCTTCCATACTTGAGACATTCGATTATAAAATCTCTCAGGATAGCTTCCCTCTCTGCCCAGGTAGCAAGCAAAATAGGAACAAAGAGTGGTCCCATCTCCAGGTCTGTGGACATGATGTGACCAGCCAGCTGTCCCAAGCTCTTGATGCTGCCTTTACTGCAGAAAGAGACCAGAACCCTAACTGTGAGCCAAAATAAGCACTTCCTCCCCTCCCCTAAGCTGCCTTTTGTCTGGGTATTTTTATCACAGCAGTAGAAAGGAAACTATTGAAGTTCATGTAAACTTTTATATATAATTCTGAAGTATAATCTTTGTCATGCTGCTGTATATGTGTAACATGATTCAATCAAGCTAATTATGACCTCAAATACCATTTCTGGTGGTTGAGAATGCTTACAATTCACTTAGTATTTAAAAATACACTATTGGAGCTGGAGAAGTGACTCAGAGGGTGCCGCTCCTTCAGAGGACCTAGCAGCATTCACACCTGGCAGCTCAGCAAGGCCTGAACTCCAGCTCCAGGCATCAGATGCCCTCTTCTGCTCTTCTCAGAAACCTACATACACATGGAACACTAAAATACATTCAGTTATGCACACGCGCGCGCACACACACACACACAATTAAAAAAAACAACAAAAGTAAATAAAATTTAAATTATAAAAAGATGGATGGAGGGGCACAGAGTGAGAGAGGAAACTGCACCAGGACGGAATATATGAGAAAATAAACTAATAAAAAGATTTTTAAGAGAATATTGGGGCTGGAGAGATGGCTCAGCAGTTAACAACGCTGCCTGCTCTTCTAGAGGTCCTGAGTTCAATTCCCAGCAACCACATGGTGGCTCACAACCATCTGTAATGGGATCTGATGCTCTCTTCTGGTGTGTCTGAAGACAGCTACAGTGTACTCATGTAAATAAATAATGGGTTTTTTTTTAAATGTGGAAAAAAATACATTTTTAACCGACCGTAGTTACCATGTTGTGACACACCTCACAAACCTGTTCCTCCTAACAAGCTTGTGCGCTTTGCCCAGCCTCTCCTTATTCTCCAGTGGTCACTATTCTCCACCCAGGATGGTTTTTTAACTCTGTATAAAGATCATATAGTATTTATCCTTCTGTAACCAAATCATTTCACTAAGTAGTGTCCTCTAGGTTTATACAGACTACCACAAATTGACCCTTCAACAAGTAACATTACATTAATGGGAAGAAACTAAAGCTCCCCTGGTAAGATGGGGAACAAGGCTCAACAATCTCCTTATGCCAAGGTTTGACTCTCTGAGAGTCGCACCTAATGTAATAAAACAAAAAGAAAAGGTACCTTCAGTGGACGGAATGACAGAAAATGTCTCTGTCCACAGCAAGATCATTCAGGCAGAAAAACAAATGAACGGAAGTCTAGACTATGTAATCTTGCAGAATGTAAAGTTAACATAAGGAAATGCATTACCACTTAAGCACAGAACAAACATATACACAGGATCTACACGATCTATATGAAAACACGACACACCTTTGAAGATGTCAGTGAACTAAATAAATGAATGATATCCGTGTTCACTGATGGCAAAACAACAAACAAAACTCCAAGAGGATCCAACATGTCAGAGCTTCCCAACTGGTTCTACAGACCCAACAAAATGCCAGTTAGTACCGTCAGCAGGTTCCTTTGTGGCTATTGGCAAACTGATCCTAACGTTCTCATAGGGAACAAAAGGTCTCAGCATTGCCCAACGCAACACTGAAAAGAAGCTAACCATGGCGGTTGGTGCACAGCTATAATCCAGCACCAAGGTCTGAGTTCCAGGCCAGCCTAGCACAAAGCCAAGCCTTGTCGTCAGGCAAACGGAAGGGTGACACCAGTCAACTGGATTACTGTAAAGCTACAATAAAGTCAACAGTGTTGGCCAATGAAGAGATAAATACAACAACCAGAGTCAAGCCGAGGGAAAGGCTTACGTAAAGATCGTCATTTCTCTTCAGAAAGCTGAGTAAAATCATAAACAGAAGCAAAGACAGGGCTAGAGCAGGCATACAGCACAGTGTGCACACACAAATGCACAACAAACCTGACATCTTCACAACACTGAAAATGAATCACACACTTAGATGTAAAATACAAAGTCAGAAAATTCCAAGAAGATAACCAGATGATTCCTGCTTCAGAAAATGTAAACTCTCCCCATGTGGTTCAAGAAAGTTAAATTCATTTATTGACATATATTTAAATTGGCAAATTTATTTATATCAAACAACAACAAAAAACATCACAAATATCATAAAACAGGTTATGGTTATTACAGACTTGAAATTGCATCCTCTTTTCAAAGATCAGTGCTACTGTCTGTGCTAACCCACTAAATTATCATCTTCAAATAAGAAACCAAAAATAAAAGGTAACATTTTAGAAAAAAAAATTAGAGCTTCAACATAAATGCAATTCTTTGTTTCAAGAAATTATACATTTTCCCTAATATGAATTAGAAAGGTTAATTACTTGGTAGAAATAATGCACATTATAACTTTAAAAACTACAGCAGACAAAAAAAAAAAAAAACAATTAAAAAAAACTTCATTAATTATGTATAAGCACACTTTACAACTAAACATGAGAGCAGGTTAGAGATACAGCCATTATTAATGGGAACTTTAAGCCTCACGGTATTTGTCAATTTTATTTCCTATATATAAAGAAAAAATCGCTTTATCAGTAATTTCTCTGTGACTACAAAAAAATTTAAGAAGAATTCTACAAAGCAAGCACTCTATGAAGCACAGTGTGACCACAGCACTCTCGGCAGAAATGTGAATCCAGGAACTTCAGACAGAGCAGGGAAAATGTCTGCCATGTGGTGAGAGGTGGGGCTGATCAGACTGGGAGGCTTCTCAGTGTCTCACCATGTATGCAGCTAAAGAGAGACCACTCATCAACACAGGCTCGATGGGGAAAAATGGAAAACTTAGTCGTGTTCTATCATCATTTTACACAAAAACTAAAAAAAAATTTGTTAGGAAACTAAAAGAAAAATAGGAAAATCTGTACTTGCACCTCAAGTGATTTCAAAAAAATCAGAGTGAGGTGTGGTGTTACACACCTTATCTGAGCGGTGGGAGTGGGGAGGGAGGCAGAGGTGGGAGGATCTCTGTGAGTGCAAGGCCAGGCCAGCCTGGCCTACACAGTGAGTTCCAGGACAGCCAGGTGTGTAGAGAGACCCTGTGTTTTGTAAACAAGCATTTTAACTGCAGTAGTCGGAGAAAAGCAGTGCCTATTTTAATGACGCTTTATACTCATGTAATAAACTTCTTAGTTACCTCTTAAAGAAAGATTTCTTCTGGTCCAAAATTTTACGTAAAAAAAATTGAGTATTCATCCCAGACAAAGAAACAGATTAAAGATTAAAACATTTATACAGTAATTATACCAATACCAAACTGGAGAGAGTTTAACCTCCTCCTCTACAAACGCACCAGACACAGCAGTGAACACTACTGCAGTGACACTAACATGGTCCTATCCTCACCAGACACAGTAGTGAACACTACTGCAGTGACACTAACATGGTCCTATCCTCACCAGACACAGCAGTGAACACTACTGCAGTGACACTAACATGGTCCTATCCTCACCAGACACAGTAGTGAACACTACTGCGGTGACACTAACATGGTCCTATCCTCACCAGTAAGTAGAGCAGGAGAGGCATTTGATGAAAACAGAACATCAAGGGCTGGGACAGTTCTGCAGAGCCTCCCTAACATGAAAGACCCCGCCTTCGACCTCCAGTACTACCAAAGAGAACAGGGAGAAAGCCAAGCGAATGCTTCCACATCCCTACTCCAGGGACTCCCCAAACTCCACTTCTCAGCTTGCACCCAGGATAACAGCTGAGAAGGCAGAGAGGGCGGGGCCTGTTAGAACATCTATCCACTCACTGCACTGATCCTAGGAAAGTCTACCTCCAGACTTCCTGTTGTGAGATATACACACCCCTGATGTAAAACTGTGGAAAGACGAACAGAAGCGAAGAATGTAAGGGGGTAAAGGAGGAACACAAAGTTTTACACATGATTACCAATATTAAATAAACTATATATACATATATAAAGAAAAGGGGGTTTTCTTAAAACAAAAATAGTTTAAAAACCTTGAATCTTGTAAAAACTCCTGTATGAATAACAAGCAATCGCAATACACAAAGCTGAAGTATCTGGAAACATCTTGTTGTCTCCTGTGCAATCACAAAGTACTCAAAAATTCTTTGACCTGAAGGAAGGAAAAAAAATTAATACAATTTATTCAATTAATTTGATAGCTAATATTTGTCTTCAATTAACAGTACAAAAGAGCTGAATGTCCCAACTATATAAACAGCTATCACAGTGCAGCTACTTATTTCCACAACAAATACTGAGTATTTCAGTGGTAGGATGAATAGCCTAAAATTGTTAATTTGCATTTAAAGCTGATAAAAGTTTTAAAAGGTTAATACAATTCTAAAAGACCTGTAATACTAGTTTTATGGTCTATATGTACATGTATATGTACATTAAGGGTGATATAATTTTGAAAAGATTGAAACAATTCTAAAAGACTTGTAACACTAGTTTTATGGTTTCTATGCATATACATATGCATGTGTACATTTAATAAATAACATAGATCTATAATATATACAGCTTTAATATTGATACTTATGAGATATTAAGCACCTCTGCAACTCAAACATTTAAATCTACAGCATTAAGGTATAAATTTTTTTATTTTATATTTTACGTGAGAATATTTTGTCTGCATGTGTATGTACCATATGTGTGCCTGGTGCCAGGAGAAGCCAGAAGAGGGTATCAGAGTCCCTGAAACTGGAGTTACAGCCAGTTGTAAGTCAGCACACGGGTGCTGGGAATCCAACTCCACACTGCTGAGGCTTCTCTCTAGCCCCAAGACATAAATTTCTGGACTGTCACTGCACGGACAACGCTATGTACATTCAGAATAAACATAGCCAGCAGACAAAGACTGCAGTACATGACTCTCAGTCTCTACTCTAGACTATAAAATTCTCCTTAAAGGGTAAAGGGTGGTGCCTTGTAAAAATAGGGATTCCAGGATTACTAATTTTAAAAAGAATAATGTGAAGTGATTCCAGGTCTAAGAAAGTGAAGTGTTTACTTAAAGCTGAGAAATGTGGTGCTGGGGAGATGACTTGGTGTTTTAAGAGAACTTGTTGGCTCTGCAGAGGACCCAGGTTTGCTCCCCAGTACCTGCACGACAGATCACAACCACCTGTAAGTCCTGTAACTCTAGGACATCCGACACCTTCTCCTGGCATCCTAGAGCACTACACACGTGTTGTACTTTATATACTCGCAGACAAAACACTTACACAGATCAAAAATAAATTATAACAGGGACTAGAAAAATTGTTCAGTGGTTAACAGCTGCTCTTCCAAAGGTCCTGGGTTCAATTCCTACACCCACACGGCAGCTCGCAACCATCTGTAACTGAAGTCCCATGAGATCCAATGTCCTCTTCTAGTACGCAGGCAAACATAAAGGCAGAGTACCAGTTTACACACACTAAAGAAATAGATCTTTTAAAATTTTAAAGTAATAAAATAAATTAAGAGAATGGTTTTACAGGTTTGGTTAAATTGACATTTGGTGTTTTCACAACTGCTATTAATTTTATTTTAATGTATCTTATGTTAATTCTACCTTATGTTTTATTATCATAAACAGACAGTCACTTGAGTTTTCCACATATGTATTATTTTATATGGTGGGGAACCAATTATATATATATAAAGGATTTTAAATATTGAGGCTTTCAAGTTTTTTGAGATAAAGTCAAAATTTTGTTATAGGAAAAAGCCAGACAGTTTATGAGTGAAACAAGCAAACATTAAAAATAGCCTCTAAGTTTCTTTCAAAACTAGGTATGTAGTTTTCTTTAAACACAAAATCACTAAGTTAAATAATGTGGATAAGCATGTTTATTATAGAATTCTTATTACCACCTTAAAGTTCATCAGTAAGTCTCTTCTTTATATGTATAAAAGACATTATTCACAGATAATGATCAATCCTCAACCATGTGAGAACTGAATTAAGCTTTGTTAATACAATGATTTAATGATTAGAATAAGGCCAATTCATCCTTAACATGGTCTCCAACGAAGATTTCAAGTAGCCTTGCCTAGTCTCCAAACACCAGCTAAAAGGAATGAGACTGATGTCCTACAACTCTGAGCACCCCCCATACAGAGCTCCTTAAAAACATGAGCTAGTTTTCTAAGCCATTTATATTAAAACATTGACATATTGGTGAGGTGTGAAGGAAAAATGAGAGAAAGCAGGAGAAAAGTATCAGAAAAGGTGTAATGTTGCAGTTACTCCTGTCTTCCAGAAAAGCAAATAAAAAACTCAGGTCAGAGCTAGAATTCAAAGCCAGGACTCAAACAAAGAATCTAAAATTTCCTACAGATTTTAATTTCTTAATGTAATTTCCCCTTCCTTTTCTTTGGTTCTGTGTGTGTGTGTGTGTGTGTGTGTGTGTGAGAGAGAGAGAGAGAGAGAGAGAGATCTTGGGGCTCAAACCCAGGCTCTCATGAATGCCTGCAAGCACTCCACCCACAAGCTACACTCCCAGTCCTGTCAACATAATTTCATATCAGCTTTTCTGTAAGAAGCTATTTTCACAAATTAATAGGATTGTTTAGTCTTTTTGTAAACCTACCTTTTCAACCAGACTTTCGTGTTTGTCTTTAAAGTCTTCATTAACATCCAGTGTGAGGATAGGCACCTCTTGGAGATAATCAAAGTTGGTTCTGTTTAAAAAGATGAACAAAATCAGGAAAGCACTACATCAAGGAAAAAAACATGGAAAACTACTTCTCAAAAGTAAAGATACTGCCAATCATTTTATCCTAGCGTTACCCTGTAGTGATGCAGCTGGTAGTCTCCTCTTTACATGTAGATTTACCGTTACGTGAACAATAGTCTCAGTTACAGAATACAGAAAACTAGGCATCATGATACAGCATTTCTCAAAAGCAAAAAAACTGAGAAAGAGGTTTTATGTTTTAAAGATGAGGAAGCTACTAGTATAGTTTACTTGTGGAGCAGTTACCTAGCATGTCCAAAGCAGTGGGCTCCATTCCCAATACTACCAAAAAAATAGAAGAAAACTAAACCCAGAAAAGCCATTCAGAGTCTCAGGGGCAGTTACAGTTACATATTGTCTAAGAGCTGACTCAGACAATGTTCAGGACATTAACTGGGCTACTAGCTATGCATTTTCAAGTATGAATAAAAATATATCCCAGAAGCTCTCCTTGGCCATGTGAGATACATTCCAAGATCTCCAGTAAGTATGAAACCATGGGGTAGAGTACACTTCAAAGACACTATGTTTTTTCCTTACATATACACACATATACAAATTCAACATTCTTTCTACCTTAAAACTGTCTTTTCCTAGCCAGGCAGTGGTCTAGCCTGGTCTACAGAGTGAGTTCCAGGACAGCCAAGGCTGAATGAAGAAACCCTGTCTCGAAAAACCAAACCACCCCCCACACACACACACATACACACACACCTGCCTTTTCCTTTCCTCACGAGAACTTTCCCTTCTCCGCTGAAAGCACAGTGTACCGTGTCTCTGGCATAAGGTGCTAGCATCCCTCCCTGCTCTAACATTTCCGAGCCATTACCAAGGCAAGGAATGCTTGGTTATAAGCACTGTTGTATCTGACAGTTACTAGTGACTGAAGCACTTCCTGGATACGCAAGAGCGGGACAGAGGGGCACCTAAGGACAGCCTCAAGTACTCGGAGTCCCAGAAAACAGGCTGCAGACAGATACAATCAGCTTAACAAACAATCAAAGTTATGAGTTCTTTCTAAAATTTTACATTTAATATTTTTAGGTGAAGGCTAATATAACTGGAAGCATAACAAAACAGTATCTAACTTCAGGCTATGCTATACATCTGAGTATGTTCTAATATACACAGGTATCTAACTTCAGGCTATGCTATACATCTGAGTATGTTCTAATATACACAGGTATCTAACTTCAGGCTATGCTATACATCTGAGTATGTTCTAATATACACAGGTATCTAACTTCAGGCTATGCTATACATCTCTGAGTGTGTTCTAATAATCACAGGTATATAACTTCAGGCTATGCTATACCTCTCTGAGTGTGTTCTAATATACATAGGTATATAACTTCAGACTATGCTATACCTCTCTGAGTGAGTTCTAATATACATAGGTATATAACTTCAGGCTATGCTATACATCTCTGAGTGTGTTCTAATAATCACAGGTATCTAACTTCAGGCTATGCTATACATCTCTGAGTGTGTTCTAATAATCACAGGCATAGTCCTACTGTGTCATTTAAAGCAGAAGTAACATTGGAAGACAATTACAAAGTCTTCAAACAAGTGTCATGGGAAAATGAGCAAAGACGTGAATAAAAATAACCCCCGGCCATGTTACTACTCATGTCTAGACTAAAAATTTGATAAAGAGAATGACAGTGAACCACAAGCAGCGTGGGAGAGTCTTACTTCAGAGTCCGGTGAAGGAGCCAGCTTTCATGTTTATAGTGCAGTTTCTCTAAATATTCAAGAGGAATGCCTTGTTCTTCATTTCTTCCCCGTATATATATTCTGTTTAAACATTTCTAAAAGCAAAAAAAAAGTTGAGTATTTATGTCTACTGCTGTTAAAATGTCATCTTCTGATGTCTTTTACATTAGCCAAAACCCTCCGTATTTATTTCTTCTAGAAAACTGAAATATCTAATTTTTCCCTGTAAGAACTTATTTTAGCCAGATGGTAGCTGTAAAGGAGAACTTTGAAAAATCAGTCAGTATTCACACACAAAACACACTAAACTAACTTCAATATGATAAGAGTGTGTGGGGAGAATTATTAGTTCATTAAATATTTACCTCATTTTGTTTTAGAAAATAACTTAAAGTGTGTCATTCTAGTCATCCTAATTAGGTGCTAAGCACACATGTTTATGTCTGTGTTTTTCTGTTGTCCATCCCTGTAAGAGTGACTCATCACTGGGTGGATGCTCTAAACTGCAATGACCTAAAAGAACACAGGGTGCTTTATACCTGCTCTCTACTTGTAGTACCCAGCGAGGTGACACCAGCCACTGTGGCTTTTCAGCACTTGAAACAAGGCTAACGCGGTAACCAAGGAACAGAATTTTCAAACTTTATGTATAATTTTAATAATCATAAACTTAAATAGCCACATCAGACCATGGTATTCTAAATAATTTTTCTCTAACAGTACACAAACAAATGAAATGTCATACTTGGTGAGAGCTCACAGACACTCAGATGTAAGATCTTCCATACTGTGCTCTCTAGCAAAGCACCCATCTACAATGTACAAGGTCCTGGGTTCAATCCCCAAACATGCAGAAAGGGAGAAAAAAATGGCTCCCTAACAAATAACAGTCATGAGATACAACAGCACATAAACTGGGCCACAGTTTGCTATGAATCCTTTTTCAATAATCTTTTAATTAATGTGCCAGGTATGGTAACACACCTTTAATCCCAGCCGCCAAGAGGCAGAGGCACACAGATCTCTACATAGTTTCATGGCAGCCAGGACTACAGAGAAAGAGCTTGTTTCAAAAACAAAACAAAATACAAAAGATATTATAAATGAGAGCCTGGGACAGAGCTCAGTCAGTAAAGCGTTAACCACAAAAGCAGGAGGACCTAACAGAGTCCAGGAGACAAAAAATCTGGGAGAAGGTGGCTAGAAGCAGTCACATCCTCAGGGCTGGCTGGCCAGCCATTCTAGCCAACCAGTGAGCTTCCAGTTCAGAGCCCTTTGTCTCAAACAAGATGCTGAGAGAGAGAGAGAGAAGCACTCTTCTCCAGGAATAAGGTCCATGATAGGTTGTCCAATCCCAAGCAGCCAGCCCTAAACACATAGTCATAGAACACTGAAGGGATTCAAGAGGCTGTAGTTACAATTTATGTATATATGTGTGTGTGTGTATGTATGTGTGTATATATATATATATATACATGTATGTGTGTGTGTATGTATGTGTGTGTAATATATAAAACAGTAATAATTAAAGAATTAGGAGGGCATGATTTTGAAAGTGAGGACATGGTAGAGTCTAGGAGAGGAGGGAAGTGGAGAAAGGATGTAAATGAGTACTTAAATATGAAATTCTCACTAGTCAGTCAGTCTAGCTGACCTGACCTTTATGGATTCATTATATAATATATACACAGAATAGGGATTTACCTACTACAAGGGGTATTTCCAGGGGATCTCCCTTAGCTGAAATTGACAAGATCTCTAAGTCTCTTTGCAAGTGTGTCACTTGTACTACTAAGTCACAAGTAACCATAAAATATTTCTTAAAGTGAACCGCAACAGCTGTGATATCACAACGCAAGTACTTATTGTTTCCATTGTGTCTCCAGACCTACTGGCCCTAAGACCCCAACAACAGCTAAACACCTATTCAAAGTCCCATGTCATTAAGCCTGGGTTTTACAGGTTGCTTCAGGGGGTTTCTTATTCTAGCTCTGATGGGATATGAGAATCTGAACAAGTTAGGAATTAAAACAAAAAATAAAACAGGACTGACTGGCTGAAAAACAGAGAAGTCCAAACTTGCCAAATCTAGATTTCTAATTTGTGAAGAAAACCTTTAGTGCTGTGAGCTTCCAGGTGAGGAGCTAGAGGGTTGGTGTATTTATTTATTTATTTACTTACTTACTTATATTTTTTTTTTACTTACTAACTTTATATCCAGCTCACTGCCCCCATCCTAGTTACACCCTCCCACCATCCTTACCCTACCCCTTTTCTGAGCAGGTGGCTCTCTCTCTCTCTCTCTCTCTCTCTCTCTCTCTCTCTCTCTCTCTCTCTCTCTCTCTCTCTCTCACACACACACACACACACACACACACACACACCTGCACTTCAAGTCTCTGCAGGGCTAGGCACGTCCTCTCCCACTGAGGCCAGACAAAGCAGCCCAGCTAGAACATATCCCATGTACAGTCAAAAGCTTTTGTGACAGCCCCCCACTCCAGTTGTTTAGGACCCATATGAAGACCAAGCTCCACATCTGCTACAAATGCAGCGAAGGCCTGGGTCCATTTTATGTGTATGAGTGTTTGGCTATATATACAACTGGCCATCCCATGTATGTAGTGCCCACAGAGGCCAGAAGCTGTCAAATTTCCCTGGAACTGGAGTTACAGGTCATTGTGAGCCACCATGTGGAATCTGAGAATTGAACTTGGGTCCTCTGAAGAGCAGTCAGTTCTCTTAACCACTGAGATATCTCTCCTTCTTAGATGCTGGTTTTAAATTGTTATTATATGACAACCTTCTTGTGATTTCTGATATCACTTTGTAATTTCAACAGCACAAGCAAATGTGTATTGGTCTAACCTGTGGAGTAGCACAAGCAAATGTGTATTGGTCTAACCTCTGGAGTAGCACAAGCAAATGTGTATTGGTCTAACCTCTGGAGTAGCTCGAAGGTAAATTATTCCATCCAACTCAAGGCTTTGGCCAAACTGGCTATTCATCCAGTCATGCCAGTCTTGATATATCGTCCACTCTGTCTCATTCATGCAGTCAGATTCGTACAAATTAGATGCAAAAATATACCTGAAAGAGAATCTCTGTCAGCGTGTACATCCTTTCAAACACAGACACACGACACAGAAACAGGGCTACAAGTATGCTCCTAAATCCTGCAGCCTCGTGTCGCTTGGAAAGCACATGAAACGCCTTCCTAAGTACAAGAAATATGCTCTTTGCCAGTAGCTCTCAAAATGTTGGCTAAGGATCCCTGGAGGTCCCCGAGCTCCTTCCAGTTCTGAGATGCTGGCTTGCCTCATACACTACCATACTTTATCAAAACACCTGTACACATATACATGAATGTACAAGCATGGATGACGCCCGCCTTCATTCAGTCAGACATTAAACAGCTATAAAATGTGAAGCAATGCTGCTCTTCTCACTATAGTTTTGTTTTAAAACTTTTTTTATCAGAAGTTAATACAAAATATTTGTATATCAAGTCTCAATCTTTTTGCTGTTATTGTGGTTTTTTGAGACAGGGTTTCTCTGTGTGGCCCTGGACTACTCTCTGGACTACTCCAGGAACTCACTCTATAGATCAGGCTGGCCTCAAACTAATAGATATAAAGTGACCCTCCCAAGGGCTGAGATTAAAGGTGTGTACCCCCCACCCCCCACCCCCGCTTGATTCTCAATCTTAATTTCTAATAATATATGTACCAAATGACAAAACTTTTTAGACTACTCAACAATAGAAGGAAAGGGGTCCCAAGACCAAAAACCTCATAAGCCCCTATTCTAAGATAGTTTTGGACGTGAAAAGCTTCTGATATAAGAAAGATAATTTGGGCTAGAGAGATGGCTCAGAGGTAAGAGCACTGACTTGGTCCTGAGTTCAATTCCCAGCAACCACATGGTGGCTCACAACCATCTGTAATGGGATCCAATGCTCGCTTCTGGTGTGTGTCTGAGGACAGCTACAGTGTACTCATATAAATAAAAATAAATAAATCTAAAAAAAAAAAAGGGGGTAATTCTGAAACACCTTTAGACATGTTTAATTTTTATCTCCTTTTTCTAGTTAAGAGTCTAGGAGTACATCCAGATATAATCAGAACAGATGAGGATTTTAAAGGATTGGGAAGAAAGAATTTCTTTGGAAATTCAAATTACATGGCCATCTTATTCTCTAGTCCCTGTCCTAACATAATTAGCAACTCAGTGCTATAGGTATTTTTAAATGTCATTTTCTATCTAAAACCTCCAGCTCAGTCTCTAATTTGATTACCAGGAAATGAGAAAAAAGAAAATGTCTAGTTATAAACTCCCAAGAGCCAAATATAAGCCATTTGCATACCTGTCACTATACACAGATCGTTCAAAAAATAATACAGGTTTCTCTGCATCTTTGAGCTTGCCATTGAGAGAGGCAAGCTGAGCTCGGATCCGGCTGAGACAGGCATATGATTGGAAGGTAAAAGACCACCGCTCAGGTTTCTCATACATCATCTGAAGAACATTCCCACCACTCTTCTGGGACGTCGTCAATTCCTATTTACAAACAAACAAAACCAATATAATTGCCAATAGAGTTACTTTAACTGTCTTGTTTTATATGTTTTGAGACAAAGCCTCAATATGTAGCTCCAGCTGTTCTGGAACTCACAGACATGCACCTACCTCTGTCTTCCAAATGCTGGAATTAAAGGCATGTACCACTATGCCCACCTATTTTAACTTTTAAGAGGTTCAAAAGAGACATGAGAGGAGGGGGAGTGCTGGAAAGATGGCTGTGGTTCAGAGCACTTGCTCTTCTTGCAGAGGACACAGGTTTGGTTCCCTGTATCCATGTGGTAGCTAAAACACTGTAATTAGATAATTAGAAGTCAGGTGGTAGAACCACATGTCTTTAATCCCAGAGGCAGAGGCAGGTGGATCAAGGCCATCCTGGTCTACAGTTCCAGGACAGCCAGGGCTACACAGACCTGTCTCAGGGGGAAAAAAAAAGAAAAGAAAACTTTAATTCCAATTCCAGAAAATCTAACGATTTCACCAGAATTTAGGGAATGAGGAAGGAAACCATATGACCTTTCTGGCTTACCATGTCTTATTTGACAATGGTGGATGCCTATGGGAAACACGAAATACTCCAGCCATTAGACCGCAAAAACAAACAAACAAACAAACAAACAAACACTAGAACAAAAGAAAATAAGCATGAAGGAGAGGAGAGGCACTGAGACCAAGTCCTTCCAACCCTATAACCTCCAAGAAGCAAAATAAAAGCCATTTTTATTGGAGGACTGGCCACTTAGGACTCCAAACTATTCACTTCCTACTGCTGTCACTATTCTAAAAGAGCTGAGACTTAGACTCTGGGTAATTCACATTATAACTACAAAACTCAGATCAAGAATGATGTGGAGAAGGGCTCCACAAGAACAAAGCCCCTTTCACTTTTGTGGTGCTAAGGCTTAAACCCAAGGCCTTGAGCATGCTAGGGAAGTGACCTACTATTGGGCTACATCCCAGCCCTTAAAACCCCACTTTTTTGGAGTTTAGTAAACACTGGGAGTGGGGAGAAGAGACTATATCCAAAAACAGAGAAGCCATGACCTACTTAATGCTTCATATTATCCATAAAATCCTGTTCCCCACACTTTCTGAACCCCACTTAAAATACAGAAGACCACGGCCTTCGACACACACATAAAAATGTAAGAAAATAGGTTCCTTGTGGGGAAGTCCCTTTAAAATTCAGTACTTGAAATTCAAAGAAATCAGGATATATTTAGTTGTGCCCCCTCCCAGCCTAAAGTTAACTATGCTTTATAAATATAAGTGTGAAAAATAATTTTAATTATCAAAACCTTATATACAAAAGAACACTCCCCCACCCCGGCACAGTTACACAAATCCCAGTGTGGGCTAGTTTTATGTCAACTTTACACAAGCTTCAGTCATCTGAGAGGAGGGAGCCTCAATTTACATTAGATCTGGCTGTAGGCAACCCTGTAGGGCATGTTCGTAATTAGTGGCTGATGGGTGGAGCCATCCCTGGGTCTGCAGATTCTTCCAAGGCCTCAGCTATCTGCTCCTGACCCCAGGGTGCTGCCCCGCCTGAGTTCCTTCCTGTCCTGATTTTTTAAGTAAAATAAGCCTGTTCCTGCCCAAGTTGCTACTGGGCTTGGTGTTTTTCATGACAGCAAGAGTAACCCTAGTTAAGACAGCCCAAAGGCTACATAGAGTCTCTTGCTACTGATTTTCCCTCTATATGTGATTTACATTTTAAATACCCAATAATTTCCCAGAAATACTCACATTAATAGCTGTACTTTTTTTTCAACTTGCTTCAGACTGAAACGAGTTTCCTTGTTTCTAATTTCATTTCTCCAGAAATAAAAACTCCTAGCAAGCATTATCACACACGACCACAACTTCCACTAAGATCAAATGGAATTTAACTCTTTTTATTCCCTTATTTGCGATGCCATATTGAAAAGGGTGAGTAAAATGGAACATGTCCAAAATAAAACTTTGTGGAGAAAAGAAATAAAAAATGCGACAAAGAAATGAGAAATAAATGGGTTTCCACGTGACAAAGGGCTGAAAAGATTAATAAAATTCAGTTACTGGAGGCTTTGGGTTTTCTTATTTGTTTTCATCTAAAATGTAAAAATCACTCAAGAGTTTTAATTTGTAATTAGATTTTAAAATTATTTCAAGTTTTTAAGCTTTTAAAACCTTTTAAACTTATATATAACATATAAATCTTAAAATGCACAGCCCACTAAATTTTTGCACATACAACTAGACTTGAAAGTTGTATTGGAAAAGAGGGAAGCTGTCCAAGAGACACAATACACGGCTTCTCTAACCTACAGAATTTTAACTTTTTAAAAATGTATGGATATTTTTCCTGAATGGATGCCTGTACACATGTATACATGTCATTGGTGCCCATGGAGACCAGAAGAGGGCATCAGAACCTGGAACTGGAGTGATAGCAGGTTAGGAGCTGCTCCATGGGTCCCATAGAGCAGCTGGTGATGCCGCCTGCTGAGCCAGCTCCAGCCCCGAGGAGGTTTGCTCCTCACTTAAATAGTCTTGCGTACCTCAAATTCATCTTGAGTGTTCTGCACATTGCACCACCTGGCCACAGGCTCAGGAACCACTTCCCAGTCCTCACAGACTTGCTTTAGAATATTCACAAACGTTGACTTCCCAGCAGCTGTTGTAGGAGAGAAAGATAAAATTTTAAAAAGTTATTGAAGAAGGAAGACCAAAGTGTGGGTACTTGGGCCTTCTTAGAAGGGGGAATAAAATAACCACAGGAGGAGATACAGAGACAAAGTGTGGAGCAGAGACTGAAGGAAAGGCTATCCAGAGACTGCCCCACCTGGGGATCCATCCCACATACAGTCAACAAACCCAGACACTATTGTGGATGCCAGGAAGTGCTTGCTGACAGGAGCCTGAAATAGCTGTCTCCTTAGAGGTCTGGCAGAGCCTGACAAATACAGATGCTCGAAGCCAACCATTGGACTGAGCAAGGGGTCCCCAATGGAGGAGTTAGAGAAAGGACTAAAGGAGCTGAAGGCATTTGCAACCCCATAGGAAGAACAACATTATCAACCAACCAGACCACCCCCTCCCACCCCGAGCTCCCAGGGACTAAACCACCAACCAAGGAGTACACTTGGAGGGACCCGTGGCTCCAGCCGCATATGTAGCAAAGGATGTCCTTGTTGAGCATCAGTGAGAGGAGAGCCCCTTGGTCCTGTGAAGACTTGATGCCCCAGTGTAGGGGAATGCCAGGACAGAGAAACAGGATAGGATGGGTGGGTGGGGGAGCATCCTCATAGAAGCAAGCAGGGGTGGGGGGAGATATGGGACAGGCGGTTTGTGGAGGGGAAACCAGGGAAGGGGTAACATTTGAAACACAAATAAGGAAAATATCTAATAAAAAAATTTTAAACAAAAAAAGTTGTTAAAGAAGCAAAATACAGCCAACCAACAGTCATCAAGTTCCCAAGAGTAATACTGAATACACACACAGAAGCCCTGAGACCTTTCTCTTCCATCTTCTTAAAACATGGTGGGCTCTAGTCAACTGTGCTAAACAAATCTGTTCTTACTTTAGTTTGCCTAAGGCAAGAAACAGAAGAATTAAAAACCGGGTCAAGTCTAACGCGGTCCATCCAGGCTTCCGTGTCTTCACAACCTTTCTTTTTACTAGCTCCACTTCCTCAGTGTAACAAGCTTACTGGGAGTGAGTGCACTTCTGCCTCTAACACTCAGCAGGCCAAGTAAAAGGATCCTGAATTCAGGTACAGCCTGGGCTACTCAGTGAGACACTGTCTCTAAAAACACGTACCTATAAGCCCAGAACTTGGAGGCTTAGGCAGCAGGATTGCTGTGAGATGAAGTTCAAACTGGCCTACAGAGTGAGTGCTAAAGCCAGCCTGCGCTGTAGAGCAAGACCTTGCCTCCCTACCCCTGCAAAAATAACACCTGACTTTTAAAGAAGAGGGGAAAAGAAGCTAGAGACCCTAATACAACAACAACAAAAAGTACCAAGAAGCCAGGCATGGGGGTGCAAGCCTTTGACCCCAGCACTTGGGAGGCAGAGGCAGGTGGATCTCCTGGTCTACAGAGTGAATTCCAAACAACCAGGGCTACACAGAGTAACCCTGCCTCAAAAAAAAAAAAAAAAAAAAAAAAAACAAATAAGATAATAATAAATAAGTAAACCAATTAAGAAATACCTATAGAATCAATGTGAAGATGTGCCCAATGCTTAAGAGCTGGTGACTATTGCTATCTGACTCTAATAAACCCTCTAGCATAAAACAGAAATTATTTTAAGTCTTGCAAAGCACTTCCTAGGTGTAAAAGCTGTAGAAATCTGCCTCGCTGTTATGTTTCTGTGCTCTCTATCAAACTGTTTTAAAAAAAGAACAGGTATGTTTTACTTTTCCCAACTGCTCACTAACTTCTGAGATGTCTAGAGAAGAAAGGACCGAAAAGAGCTCATGTGTACTCAGGACGCACTATACTCACTGTTTTTTATCAGTGAGTCCCGACTCTGTGTCTAGGAGGGTGGAGCCATACTTTTAGTGAACACCACGCCCTTTCTATCAGAAGTCACCAAATGCGGCTATACAAGGCATCGCCAACCAGTATCATGTTTCTTCTTCCTCTGCCTCTTACTAGACACACACACAGACACACACCACAACTATGTAGCTTCAATGTATTTGTCAAGTGTCCTCTCCCTTATAAAATGGACTTAAGATCTGCACAAAAGAACTACGTTTGACTTGAGGGGTACACGCAAAGCTCCAGCATTATACCAGGCAAAAGGGGATGGGGTGGATGTCCAAGACTCGTGCACAGAGCAGAGGAAAGGGAGATCCACACAGTGACAGGCAGGGCAGGTGAGGGCACAGCATGAAAGTATTCAGTCCAGAAACAGGAGAGATAAATGTAAAGATGAACTGGGTGGCTACCGAGTTTGTGAACCCTGGTGACTGGGATTTTGTGTGAAAGGGCTTCAGTTTACAGACAGTAATGCATCTAGAAGAATGACTGAAATGAGCATGGTTCACTGGACTAGGCAGAAAAGAGAACAAGATACCCAGGGTACACAAGAAACACTCACGGATCTCAAACTAGCCGAGAGTCTAAAAACACTTCCAACAGTGATTACAACCAGAGAAGGCTCACATAGTCAGACTTTCAAACTGTAAATGTGAAATTTTACTTCCAGCTGAGCAACCATACATAGTCAGCTGCAGTCCCCAAAAAGTCATTGGCAGCTCCTTCCTTAACTTTTTGGAGGGAGATCAGAGCTGGAAAAAGAGCTAGTGAACTAACATTCCAAGAAGGTGAAAGACAACAAGAACACCTATGAATGGTTTTACAAGGCACGAGAAGGAAGGTGATACACAAAGCTTCGATCCCAAGCACTAAAAAGCAGGCAGAATTCTGTGAGTCTGAGGCCAGCCTGGTCTACACAGTGAGTTCCAGGCCAGTCAGGACTGCACGGTGAAACCCTGTCTCAAACAAAACACAAACAACAATCAGAAAGTCCTGGTTAACTAACTGAGTCCCTACTGTTAAACAAGCACCACCATTCTAAAAGTCATTCTGAATACAGTAAAATGAGCTTCCATAGATCTAACCTATGGGATAGCTCAGTAACACAGAACATGAGAAAACAGGTTACATAACCACAAAAGCAAAAACGACCAAGCAAACCTCAAATTTTAGGAAGAACCTAAGAATTACGAGCTAGTCTTTACAGATTGCATAATCTAAGTGACACTTTCACCAACAGAGCGGCATGCCTGGTGCTTACCAACGCTTCAGAATTTCTTCTGGTCAAAGATCTAGATGCTTAAGGGAAACCTCAACTTGTAAGTGCTAGTAAGTAATTCTTCCTAATAATGTGCAAACACAGGCTACCAACGTGCAGCTCTTTCCGGTTCAATAGGGAGGTCAGGGAGGGATGTTAGGATGGATAACACGATTGTATCTGTGCGTAGAAAGCTCTGGAAGCAGGGACGCAGGAGATGGAGCCCACTCACAAACTTTTCCAGGGCTAGGAAGATTTAATTAACATGAAGGAAAGGAGATGACTAGATGTATGTTGCCTGCCCAAGTTTGAGAGAAGGGGGATAATCCATCATGGTTCAGATCCAAGGGGTTGTCCATTGGAATTTACCCCAAAAATGACTTTACTGGGCACTTTCTCCCATCATCCATATGGTCATCTTTATCCACTAAGATGCTCTGAGGATTCTTACTAACAAACATGACGTCTCAAAGAATTTATAAAAAATGAGGATCTCTTCCACAAACGTGCATCTTAAGTGTGGAGCAAGGAAAATACACAGTCTTTGTGTCTCCGCTCTACTCCCTTGAAGCTTACATCTGCTTCCCTTCTCAAAAAGATGGTACTTTGAAGGTGGTAAAAATGAGAACATCTGCTGCATACATGAATAGTCAGCATTCAACCTGCAACCCAAAACCTAACAGCTGTACCAAAACAGGAAACGTCAGTTGGTAGGAAATGTAAAAGAATGGGAAATTCATGCTCACCTTGCAAAATGACATGCACCGCATAGCTTACCCACAATAGGTTAAGGATAGACACTCATAGTCTATGAGCCAAAACCCAGTGCTTACCTGTATGTGGGAAAGGGAGTAAAAAAAAAAAATGCACACTATCAAACTCGTTAAAAACTGTATGCTAGGAATAGTGTTAGGAATCGCTACAAATGCCAACCCAAATGTCTGTCAACAACCGAGAACGATATACCATTCATTGTAACTTTATTTAACTTTTTTTTTTAAGTATTACACTCGACCAGGCGTGGTGGTATACTTTTTTAATTCCAGCACTCAGGAGGCAGAGGTACGTAAATCTCTTGAGAGTTCAAGGCCAGCCTGGTCTACATAGTGAGTTACAAGACAAGGCAGTCTAAAAAGAGAGCCAGTCAAGAAAGAAAAGAAAAGAAGAAAAGAGAAGAGAAACGAAAAGGAAGGAAAAAAACAAACAAAGTTCTAGAGAAATAAACAGCATGGGTGAGTCTTAGAGACACTTTAGTATACTAAACAAGACACAAAAAACCAGACACTCTGGTTTTGCTTAGGACATTGTGGGGGGAAAAAAACAGGGATTAACAAAAGAAGCATGTCAAGGCTTGTAAGGGGATGGGAAGGGAGAACGAGCTGACTATAAAGAAGCACAAAGGGAATTGGAGATGGAAATGATAAAAAAAAACGACCTCAATTTTGCGGTAAAACCGCAAGTCAGTGAAGCCTACCGGAAGAGCACACCTACAAAAGGGGTTCGCTCACCTAAGCTATATCTCAAAAACAGCACCCCCAACTGCGCCCCGAACCCTGGCGGTTTGCAAGTTCCCAACAAAGGGTGCAGTGGTCAAGAGCGCGACTCAGAGTCCCCGCTGGCGCCGGGCCAGCCGAGCCACCGCGCCGGCGCCCACAGGGAGGCGGAGAGGGATCGCCCACGCACCGGCACCACGCCGCGACACCTTACCGATGTTCCCCTCGATGGAGATCTTCTTGATGCGGGTCCCCTCAGAGCTGGTCGAGGGAGAAAGGCAGAACCTCTTAGGTGGGGTGGCCATGCCTAGCTCCAGACGGCTCGGGCGCGGGACCTGCAGGAACACGGAGGTACGGGCGGCTCGGGGCTGCAGCGTCAATCTGGCGCCGGCGGGACACGCACTTTGACTTTGGCGCGCGGAGTGGCAGGCGGCTGGGCGGGTCTGTGGAGGACACCGCCCTGACGGCCCCGACTCCCACCCCCCACGCCTCGCCCTCGCGGGATCTTGCACGCTGTGTGGCTCCTCCGGGAGGGCGAGGGGCCCCGGGAGCGGCGGACAGGGGGCGGGGCTTGTGAGAACCCGGAGAGAGCCGGGCAAACTGACCTTGCGCTCTGAGCACTGAGGCGGAGAGGGCGGGGCTTGCGGAACGAGCAGTGGGAGGGCGGAGGATGGGCCTTGCGCAATGAGCTCGTTTGAGGGCGGGGGCGGGGCTTGTGCCTTAAGGGGAGGGAGGGAGGGCGGAGGACGGGACTTGCGCAATGAGCTCATTTGAGGGCAGGGGCGGGGCTTGGGTGAAGCGCTTCCGAGAGTGGGATTAGGCTTTTAGGACCAGCACTTGGGACCCTGTCCGGCTTCGTGGTTTGAACTTTTCCGGGAAAAAAAAGTAGGAAGTAGTAATTTCCAACTAAGAGCCTCAGTAGGTAGGTGTCTCTCACAGGAAACGTGTAGCTGTCCGTCACTGTCTTAAGCGTTATTTGGTTAACCAGCGATCCAGTGCCATCCACCATACTGAGGGAATGACAGAAAGTGTCTGGAATGACAGGAAGGAGCTCCGGAGTGACTCCTGGCTTAAAGTCTGGGACCAGAAGTGAGAAACAGGCATCAAGCCACCCTTGCTGTTTATAGTCTCCTAACACTAGTTATGTTTCTCAGCAGCATGGCTGTGACTTAACATTCTATGTTCATCGCCTAACACGTAATTAATGTTTAAAGTCATATACGTATGTTTATATAGATGTACTCTGCGCGCGCATGTACAGAGAGAGAGAGAGAGAGAGAGAGAGAGAGAGAGAGAGAGAGAGAGTTAGTTCTGCTAGACTAAACTAGAGACAGGTGCAATTTAATCAGAGTATAGACCTGGTAAAAAGATTACCCAATCTGGAAGTCAGGTTCAAATTATCTACAAAAACAAAGGAACTTATTATTTTTTAGCATGTAACTATCATTTGACCTAAAATATGTCCTAAAAATGGACCAAGGAGGGGAGAAATGGCGACTTTTACAAAATAACGAGCAGAAATTAAAAGTGAGTCACTGGACTGGCTGGATTTAAAGCCCACTCCATGAGATGTAACGCAAACCTGACGCTGTTCGGGTGGCAATCCAAATACTGTTCTACTAAAGTATCTGAACAATAAAATGATATCAAATGACATTCTACTATTCCCCTAGGTCAATATCTCATTTAGCCAGCATCAGAGAGGCTTCTTCCTGCAGAACATGGGAACAAAAACAGAAGCCCACAAAGGAACAAAGCGCAGAATGAGAGACCTTGGAATACTCGGCTTTAAATGGGATGTCTCCACCCCTTTTCTCAGGGCTCTGGGACCCTGATGGAGAAGAATGGAAAAAGTACAGGAGCCAGAAGTGATGGAGGACACCAAGGAAACAAGGCCCTCTAAACCCAGCAGGACCAACACACACGTTTTGAATTCACTGTAAGGCAGCATGCATATTCCCTGCACGCATCTAAGCCAGTTGGGGTCCTAGAGTTGAAAGAAGTGGACACATAGCCCCGACCCTAGCCCGTAAGTTATTCCAGTTGAAAACTGCTTGCAACTGAAAAATGAGTTTTCTCCAACAGTCTCACTAGGGCTACAAACCACCCTTAAGGAGAGATCCCATGCCCAGCAGTACATGGCCAACACAAAGCTAACGCATCTGCAGTTCTGGAGATCCCAGCCTCCTAATGCTTTGTCTGGGCATTAGTTTTATTTTTCTTCATTTTTCCCCTTACTGGTCTTTCTCATTTCTTATGACTTCCAGTGTCGTTTCTATGGAATTTCTTTGTGTGCTAATATATGTCTCTATGCCTGTATGTTTCTTGTGCCTTTTCTTTGGTTCTTTTTCTCCTAGTAGTTTGTTTGCTTCAACCTACTCTGGCTTGCTTTTATTCTATCTTACTTCATGACTACAATTAAGAGACTGGAGTGATGCCTGGGGATTAAAAGCACTGGCTGCCCTTGTAGAGGACCCAGGATCAACTGCCGGCTTCCATAGAACAGCTCACAGTCATCTAGAACTCCAGTTCCAAGGGGCCCAATGCCTCTCCTGACCTCCACAGGCCCCTGCATGCACACGGTTCATACATGTACACTCGGACACACACATATACACATAAAATTCTGTGTGTGTGTGTGTGTATCTGTGTGTCAGGCTCCAGTACTGTTTCTTAGGAGCCTGTTTAATGAAATATCAGAGCCTGGCTTCAGGCCTCAGTGTCTATTAACACAGGTGGACCTGCACAAACATAAATACCCCCCTGAATAGTGTGGCAGGGGTCCATTCTTGATCGGCTATAGCCACTATCAAAATATTTCCAAACTTCAGATCTAAGCATGATTCCTGTAACATAACAGCCTCCAAATAATAACTTGATAATACTCTAAAATATACATTTCCTTATCTTAGGGTGAATTATTCTAATATTATTATTAATGATTTATAGTAAAGATAAAATAGATCATTTCTTAGTTCAGTTGGAAAGCCCATAAATAATACATTATTTTGCTGTCGCTTTTTTTCTCTCATTGCAATACTACACACTAAAGAAAACATTGGTTTAAAGTGCAGGCATATAAGAACCTTTAAGTCTGAGACCCAATGACTTTACCTTTGGTTTTCTAGTATGTATGGTCCATCAATGGTAACTACGAGTGTTGTAAGAATTACTCAAAGTGCTGTCTAACACATTCTGAAATGCTCAATATGTTCTATATACCTTTATTCACTTTGAAATGTTTTAATTGTAGAAATACCTATAGTAAAAATAAACAGTAATGCAAAGTCAGGATTCATGGCTAACCAAAAGTATTTATTAGGGTTTTTTTCCTTACAAACATTTTCTTCTAAAGAAAAAAAAAAAACCTAAAATTAAATACCTCCCATTCTGCCACATATAAGACTGTATACATTATTTACATCTGTCAAATAAAACATATTACAGATTTTCTGACATTCAATATTTCCTTTAAAATAACAACAGTGAAACAGCTTTGATCAATAACTACAATTTGCATCATCTTGGCACAATTTACAATATGGCGCCTCCGTTGCATTTCCTATTTTAGACCATTTTGTACCATCTAACTACCTTACTAGAGAACCTGTCCCCCGTGAGAACGGACTCTTGTCTCTGTGCATATCTTAAGCAATTGCACAATGTGAATGCTGCCTTCTGCTTCCATTACCTGGCACTGGCAGCATTTCTGATTTGTCTTCAGAAATGATTTCTACTCTGACTTTAAGTATTCCTTATATGTTGTCTTTACAACATTATTTCTATCAATAATTTTAAGTAATAACTTAAATGTATAGGAAAAAAATCAAATATAACAAAGGTATTTCGTAAAATATTAGTGATCTCACCACCCTGGTTATGCATATACAAAAATAACAAATACAGTTTAGTAGCTGTAAAAAACTATTTTCCCTAAAAAATAGCCATTTCTGCAGGACAATTTAAGGGAGGAAAGTGTTCTCAAATGAAAATACACTAACCTATTTTAACTATTTCAAAATCAAAACTAAAACTCAAATTTGTGCAAAAGTATTAAGAAATTCCATAAAGGAATAATTATGAAAGAGATATTAAGAAATTATCACATTATATCACCAATAACTGCAGCTGTGGTAACATAAAGAAACTGTCAACCAAACAAAAGAAAACCTGTATGAATCTCTACCAATGGTGAACTGTAAACTCAGCCTTGAGTGCGTGTGAGCAGGGTATATGTGTGCACACGACACAGATGTGAGTGGGAAAACACAAATCTTAAAGGCCAGTGATTTCGCTTCCTGCCTGTCTGAGAATTTCTCCCAAAGTTTTCTACTGTGTAGCACGACATGTAAAAGAAAAACGGAGGGAGGGAGGGAGGGAGGGAGGGAGGGAGGGAGGGAGGGAAGGGGAGGAGCTAGTACCACACATAAAAGGTGGCCCACCTCATTGTATTTTTTCTCTTTTGTCACAATACAAAACAAACAAATCCAACTGTGAGTCACAGACAGCAGTCCTATACCTTCAACATGAATGCTCATAGAATAACTTAGGGAGTTATTACTACCTAGGGAAGCCTTAAAAATTCAAACCACTTGCATTCAGAATTCTTTGCATATTTGTTAACACTGAACTTCCCTATTAAATATGGAAACAGCGCTCTAACCATTCCTCAGCTCACATACAATCACTGGGAGCAGCAGTGGTCATCTACACAACACCGCAGAAGAACAAGGTGTAAGGTGCATTTGGAGCGGTGCATAAGGACTGAGCTGAGTGTGTAACTGGATGTTCCTTATTATATCAAGTAAGTTTCAAAATAAGATGTTTTCCTAGTATGCAATCACATTCCAAATTACAAGTAAACTTCTGGTCCAGTATATTTTCAAAAGACAATCAGAATTTAATGACATGTGCTGAATACTTAAATATTTTTAAACAGTATTAATGATAGGCTAAAATTTGGCATAATAATAAATTATTTCTAATTTTCCTGTACATCAATCTCCAGTCTTTCATTAAAGACAAATTGAAAGAAAAACTTGTTCAAAACAACCTATAAAGCAATGGAGACACACAAAGGCCTTGCCTCTTTAAACTGCTGCTGTAAGTACTGGATCCATTTCCCATACTATCCTCTCAATCGAAACTATCCAAACACAATCCACAAGTTCTAGGGGAGACGGGAGAAGGGAAGAAACAGCAAGTTCTAGAGAAAGACCTTGGTTTTAAAACTTTATATAAATACAAAGTAATTAAAAAAAGTTTTCACATGTAAATAATGGTTCTGCCTTCCAATAGTACCATCAGGAACCTATATTTCTGTGATGCAGTCAGTATCTGTGCCCTCGTCTCAGCAGATTTAGAGCATAAAATATACTCTTGCTTTCTACACTGCCTTGGTTCTCGGAAAATAGCCAAGTTAGTGAGTGTAGTTTGGTAGTTAATGTAGGTCTATTAAACTTCAAAAATTGTTTTTGTGCAACTAAAAAGAAGAAGTTGACTTTTCTTTACATAGTCGTTAAGTCAATTCTCAAAGCACCTATGACATGGGACAAAATTCCAGAAACATACTTTGCAAAAGAGCAGAAATATACTCTGCTCCAAAGAGAACTACTTTGAAGGTCAACTCTCATCTGGGTGTTACAGTACATCATGCTCACCTTAAAAGGCAGTGTGACAACTTAGTATTTGTATCTTACATAATCTACCATTTCAGTGGTTATCAAAATCTCTCTCAGAGAGGATGTAGACAAAGCTATAAAAGAAATCTGTTGTTTTGCTTCTTTCCCCATAAGCAAGGAAAATGCTCATTATATAAAATGGAATCTAATGATGAAATATGCAAAATATAAATATCCATATTTCCATTTTCTGATAACAGATTGTAGTGCTTCAACTATCCTGATAATCCAGGTAGTAACTCAGTCTGAAATACATGTTAAAATATACTCTGCTTAACTTTATGTTGACCATTTGGAGTTTACAAAGACTAGCAAAACAGAGTTAAAAAGAGGCAACAATCTAAAAATCTTTCATTTTAAGGTAGATAACACTCCATAGCCACCACCGCACATGTGCTTTCTGTCTGTGGCAGTCTAATAGCATGGCTTCTATGGGACATGGAAAAACCAGGTCAGCAAATGAACAAGGCCAGCTGTACTACCTACTGCTAATGACAAACATTTCATTCGGTCAATTTCTCTTCACCACCACTACTCTGACAGCTAAATAATTCCTAAATCTTGCTTCATCATGTCCACATTTAACCAAAGCAATGTGAATAACAAATGTAATGATAATTCAATTGTATGGGATGAGCTTTGAAAGAATAAGGAAAACCAGCTCGCACTGTTATAACTGTATAAAAAGTGGGGTAGCCACGTACTGTGGTGCATACCTTTAATCCCAGCTTTAGGGTACAGAGCCAAGCAGATCTCTTTAAGTTTGAGACTTAGTCTATAAGCCAGGGCTACACAGTGAGACCCAGTCTCAAAAATTAAGGAAAGAAATAAAAAGGGATAATTATTTATTTCTAAATTAACAGTTCTGAGAAGAACCGAAGAAACATTTATAAGCAAGCTCTCCTGCAAAATCAGACTTTGATCCTTACTTAAAAACGTCATTTTGCTGGACGGTAGTGGTGCATGCCTGTAATCCCAGCACTTGGGAGGCAGAGGCAGGCGGATCTCTGTGAGTTCAATAGCAGCTAGGTCTACAGAGTGAGTTCCAGGACAGCCAGAGCTACACAGAGACCCTGTCTTGAAAAACCAAAAGGGGGTGGGGTGGTATTTTACTCTCAAAGCAAATTTTTATTAGACTGACTTTCTCTTGTATCCTAGTGTTTCTTTAGTTATAGCCACCCACCACCACGTACAATTGCCAGGCCTTTTCCCAGGAAAACATCTACTCTTTCTCACCATATAGACACACACGTCTCCTTATTTCGCAAAGCTTCAGTGCTGACTTGAAAGCGTGGCATCTGAGATTCTGGCACCATGCACATAAACTGCTGCTATCCACACGAAGTGGTACATCCTACTGTCAAGCACGGGTTCTAGGACTGGTTTCCATTCTGACAGTGTACTATACGTAAGGCTTAAAGGACCAGAAGCAACCTCTTAATCCTCTCTCTACATGCTACTGCTATGGAGGACCCTGTTACAGGGGTGACAGAAAGTCATATATTTCAGAAGACCATTTTAGTGAGTAATTATGTGCTTCCTTTCCTGTATAGAGAGGAATCAAACATCAGAATTCTGAACCAACCCATAATGGTTGATATTATCTATTTAGATACTAAAAAAAAATATTTTAAAGAAATCAGCTACCTGTCAGTTCATAAATAAGCATTACTAATAAATGCCCAGTCTTATCTACCTTTTCCGAGCTCTTGTGTTCCTTTTGTTATTGGTACTTTGTACGTAATTGCCATTATAGAAATCAAGTGGAGAAAAAGGCAGTTCCTAGTGATCATAATTGCAAGGGCATCCAATTGTATCACTGTCCACTTGTTCATTTCATTTTAGATTCTTTTCCATTAAGTGTTTGTATGCAAATTCACAGCAAGAATTTCAAGTTTACAAGTTTGGAAGTACATGTCTCTAACTAGAAAGAGAGAAAATTGAGAGAAGCGGATTTATCCAAACTGACAAAATTAAAACTCAAAGTCTGAAAGAGTTACTGAGAAACTGAGAACAAAACTGAAAGAGGGAGAACCTCAGTATTATTCTAAAACCCAGATCCCTGAACCTGTCATTGATAATAATAATTTAACAGGATGTCATCTCAACTAATATTTAAAATTTATTAACTACTGAACTAACATTTTCATTACTTGATATCACTACAAAGAAAAAAGATTTCTCACAGTGGAAAAATAAGAAGTCAGGATACTTCAAACTGCACCAATAATCAAGGTAGTGTATCATTTAAAATGACAGGCAAATACCAGCTCCATTCACTGAATGGAAATGCTAAAAAGTGATTAATTTCCCCCAAATAGTTGTTAAATTCCATGTTTAATGTCTGTACCTAAAACTAATTACTTGTGTTTAACTTCTCATGGAAGCTGATCTCTAAAAGAGTCTCCCAGACTGTAAGTAATAGATACTATTCTATCCCAGGGTTTTAAAACAGGACTTTCTAGAATTCACTAATCCTCTCTCTATTTTCCCAAACTAATGCCTGCCGTGACAGGTCTCATTTTTCCTTTCCTCTTTGAAGTACAAAGGGATTCTGCACTTACGGCTCATTTGGCAACTGCTAGGAAACCTCACAGTTCAACATCCTTTCTAAAGATGGCGATTCTATATATAACCTGAAGTTTTACACTTAGAGTGCACTTACATGTAGAAAGAAGCTGAAATGCAGTATCTATTACATTTCAACATCCTCAAATTTCAATATCACAGATATTAAGAGATGGAAAAAGACCTGCTTGTAGAACTTTAAACAGCTGTTGAACAGAATATATTGATCAATATCAAAAATAATTAAGAATTTTGTTGTTTTACATTTATGTTCTACATGCACACCTTTACAAATTATGTCAAAAATAATTAAGAAATAATTTGTTGTTTTGTATTTGTGTTCTACATGCACACCTTTACAAATGATGTCTTTTTCAACATAGTAAAAGCTGGAGATCATCAATCTGAGTAAACTATGGCTTTTATAACAGATTACTTTATAACATGCACAAGTGAGTGCCCTACATAGAAATTCTAATATTGTTTCAAGCTCTGTTCAGTCCTCTATCTGTGCTTTGCACCTCAGAAGTGAGCCTATCAAGGCACTTAAAAACACGTAAGTCTTTTTTAGGGACTTCAAAGTAGGCCACAGTTTACATAACACAGTACCCAGTCCATCAGCACTTCAGTCAGTTTGCATTTGTTTCCAGCGTAAAATATCATAAAAATTCCTCAAGTAACCAAAACCAGGTTATTAATAAAAATAAAATAGAAAAAAAAATACTGTATACCACTAAGACAAAATTTGCCCTTTTCAAATGTCAAGAATGGTTTTCAGCTTCCTCTAGCAACAGAATATGATTTTATATATTCAGAAAAGGGAACCCAAGCAAGCCCCAAAACCTACAATAGAAACAATCTAGATAAAAATGAAATATAACAAAGCCAACTACACTATACACAGCTCCATATGAAGAAGAGTCTGCACAGCTTGGCATCCTTTTATCTGTCCTTTGAGGTGAGTTTTTCAATCAGTTCTTGCAGTGGTGCCAGCTCTCGTCTGTCAATGAGGTTGAACTCCTAAAAACAGCAAAAAATTATTTGCATCTAATGCCAAAGCAAACTACCATAAACATTGTTGGGTACTAGCTTCTGAAGGAAGTCATCACTTTTTAAATCATTCGTTGCCCTAAGAAAATCACTTAAACTCCCTCGATACTCTATTTTTACATATCTATAACAGTGAATATCTGTAATATTAAAGATAAATTCCCCCTACCTCATAAAATTATTTTGGATACTAAATGTGGTAAATGCTGTTAATCACTTCATGTAATACCTGGAATACTAAATAATTAGCTCCCACTGCCAATCAGTAAGTGGGAGCTGTTGCTCCCGCTGAAAAGAATACACTGGACAGCACTGAAATCTGTCAATCAGATACAGATCTGATATCACTGCAAAGAAAAAGATTTTACCACGGAAAACTTAGATCAGAATGCTAATGCTTCAAACTATGCCAATAACCAAGGTACTGTATCTTTTAAAACAACTTTTAAATGATTTCTCCTGAACTACAATTTTAAGAAATGAATAAATAAAGGTCACATATACATCCAATCTTCTATAAGATGGACCTTTCTCGACTCCCAGTGTAATCCATGAGTAGCACCCATCATATGCCAAACACTACAATCAGAACTTCTGAGACGCATGAGCCTTAATGCTACAAGCCTACCTCTCATATCGGTGGAGTCTGGGCCAAGAATATATGGGAATACATACTATATGACTACATTTTTATATTGCACATTAAAGTGACAGTTAAATAAAGCATGTCTTCCTGTCTTGACAAATATCCAGACTAAGCAGAAAAACAGACTCAGATTTAGAATTCAAAAAACTCAGGATTCTACACTAGAAAGTAGATCACAGGAGGGCAGCCAGCTCTGAGTTCCTGACCCTCAGTTAACCTTTGGCTTTTCCAACCCCAAGCTCCATCTACGTACAAAGGGGCCTCATGCAAATGAGTAAAGTAAGTTACTGGCATGTATGGGAGACGTGCACATTCCTGGCATGTATGGGAGACGTGCACACTCCTGTAACAAGCAGGTATCATCTGGGTGCTACTTATGTCTGAAGTTATACCTAACAGAGATGTGACCTAGTCTCCAAAGAATAAACATCAATTATGTTTATCTGAGAACATGTGGGTAAGGAATTCTAGGATCACATATATTCTAAGCACATAAGATACAAAAAAAAGGGACCTGGGCAAGTACGTTGTTGGCCCTGTAGAGCAAGACTGTATGGGACCGGAGCAAGATTCTCTAAATCCAAAGGTCCAAACAATGGTCTTCTTAATCAAAAGGGTATTGCTAGTACATTGCAATGGCAAAATTCTCTAAATTGACCCCCAATATTTGCTAGCACATAGTAAAATGTATTCTTTACAGCTTAAGAGTAAAGTAAAACTAACACTTTTAAAGGAAGAATATTTTCTCCTGACCCAACAAAACCTAAACTTTGACAATCATTTTCTGCTAACTAAAATATTAATGCAAATCTTAGAGTGAAATGTGTTTTGTTGCTATAGATCTGCAGAGGAGACTATCACATAACTCCCCAAGAAATGTGATTTTCACGGATAATTTAAAAGAAATGTACCTTTAGTGTAAGGAGTAGGTATTAATGAAAGTGGACATGTTTCTTCAGTGGAAAGTAAAGACAACATTAAAAGACTTATGCTCACACACAAAAACAAAGTAAAACTTGCTTTAATCTCTATAGAAACAGCAAAAGAAAACTAGTTGGCTCATCTATTTCCAACTCTTTCACCTTCCCTTATTATTTCTCTAATTAGAGAATTAAATAAAAATATACTAATATATAGTTCTTTCTTTCCTTGTTTGTTTGAGACAAGGTACTGAGGGGTAACCCAGGCTGGCCTTCAACTCCTGATTCTCCTGCTCAGCCTCTGGAGAACTGAGAATTGTACATAGGGGCCATTATGCCTGGCTTCTTAGTCTACATTTCTCAGGCCAGCTCTCTGAGGATTGAACAAAGACAAAGTCAACCAGTAAGTCAGTTCAAACTCTGAGGAACCACTAGAACACACTGTGACCCTTTCTTTCCTTACTCATGACAGATAGTTTTTGGCTTCAAAATCACTTAGAATATGGTTTTAAAAAGAAATGGGGGAAAAGGATGTGATATTCAAAGCATATATCCAGAAAAGAGTCCCATAATAAAGATCCAAGAGGTTTTTTAAAGTAGAGGTTTAAAAGGAATGCTAAAACACTTGCGACCAAGTCCACAACGTGTCTCCCGACTAGTCGGGTTCAGATTCAGATTCAGATTCCTTTTTTTTTTTTTTTTTTTTTTTTGATTGGTTTTTGTTTGTTACTTGCTTCTGTTGGTTTTGGTTGTTGTCTATCTGTTTTGTGTTTGCTGAGACAGGATCTTCTGGCCCAGGATAGCCTGAAACTTAATAGCGGTCTAGCCCTGAAGTCATAATCCTTATGCTTCAGCCTCCCAAGTGCCAAGATTATAGGAAAGTACCATCCTATCTGACTCATATTATTATTTATCCCCTTATGGCCTGGAAATTGAAGCAGTCCAAGCAACGCAAGGCATCTCAGAAGCTTAGACTTGCCTAACATGAGCTGGGAGACTAATGAAGTTAAAGCAAAAGGCCCATCATGGAAAGTGCAAAACAGGATGCAGATTAGAGATAGCGAAATCTGTCCTGACAGTGTATATTCATTTACTCATCAAAGAAGTCTAAAGATAAACATGAAGCAACAAAAGCTTCGTGAGTCAACCTACCTGAACAAAAAAAATAAAGTGCTTGAAAGACGTATTGAGATGTGCTTCCTCCTGAAGCTGGATCACAGGGTCAAAATGCTGGTGATAAATGTGGGCATAAACTCTGAAGAGCCGTTTGAGTATTGTTTTTGCCACTGACATGAAATTCTTCGGGAATGGAACACCTAGTAAAGAGATAACCAGCCATCTATTAATAAGAGAAGCGCACAAAGCAGCATGATTTGTCATCAAGTAGCAAGAGGCTGAAAGATGAATATGTACAAATCCCTATTCAACATGCACATAAAATCTTTGCAAAGTTCCTAGCACATAATGAATGAAACTCCAGAGTGCCGCTTAGATATGAACGACTCTTCTTTATGGCATATTGTACTTCTAACATACTGTTTGTCACTTTACAAATAAACACCTAAGAAGCAGCAAAGCTAAAACTCACGCCCAGGTTACTAGATTTGGTAACATTAAGCTCTACACAAATGTGTGTGAACATAAATAATGTATTAACCACTTCAGTTATGTTTAAAGTGTTTTTCATATATCAGACACACACAGACATACACAACACACCCTTAGCCTTAAGGAGATTTTGGCCCCAGAATGGTGACTTATATCCTAATCTCAGCACCTGGGAGACTGAGGCAGGATGATAGTGAATCCAAGACCAGCATGAGATACATAGCAAAACTCTGTCTCAAAAGAACAAAAATAAAATGAAATTTGCCCTTGGGAGGATATTATCCTAAGTGCACACCACACTCAAAAAGACTATTCTTTGATCTTACTTGCATTTTGTGTGAAAAAAGAAGATGAGCTGTATAGAGACTAAAAGCACGGTTACTTGGTGAAGAGGTCGGTATGACATAGTGTAGGTCAGAGATGTACCTACACTGCACATCTGCAAAAAACGTATAGGATAATCAAGTCTAAATTAATAATATACCATATTGAATTTTTTTATTAGTTGGGTAATTATAGCTACTTCCCTAACAGAACAAAATGGGTTAACTGTAACAAGATGTATATTATTTATTATCATGTTATGTAACAGACGTATACAATTTTTTTTTTAATTTTAATAAACATCTGAGCCCATTTCAATGGTTTAGCAAGTAAAAGCACCTGTTGGGTGAGCCCACTAAACTGTGTTTAATCCCAGAAAGCATGTAAAGGTGAAGAGATCAGGTTCCACAAAGTTGAACTCTGACCTCCACATGCACACTCAATAGTCATAAGTAAATTCTTAAAAAGAAAGGAATACCAAATTGTATATTCTTTAGAAACCACCTCATCAATGCGGACCCAGGAAACCCTCAAATGAGTAGGGCAGGAAGGGAGAGGACAACTGCAGAAACATAAAATTAAATGCGTCATGATTTATCTCAATTACATAAAATATTTTTACCAATTTTTGATGGAAATAATGTCTCATCATCCAGCTGGTCCTGAACCCAAGTCATCAGGTAATCAATATACTTCGGTGCAGAGCACTTGATGGGCTTTTTTATGTTTGTTCCATCTGCCCAGTGATACTCATATCTGCAACAGAAAAATTACATCAGACGAGAGGTATAAATATATGTATACGTGTATTATGAATGTATACACTAACATGTTTTAAACAATCTGTTCTTCCAGGTAAGTACAAATTTCCAATCAACAGTAGCCTGGTTTGCATTTACCCAACCCAACCTAAAAAGGTCGTATCAAACTCATCTTCTACTTAGATGTTTTCCTCACCTGTCTGGTTTTCTATCTTTTCCTTTCTTTCTCTTTTCTTTCCCTATCTCACTATGTACACCAGGCTGGTTTGAAACTTGAGATTCACCTGTCTCTGCCTCCTAAACTCTGGGGTTAAAGCACAGGCCACCACCATGAGCAGCCCCTGAGTTTTCTAATACAGGTAGAATACTATACTGCTGAAGTGGGGGAACTCACTTCTGTCCTGTGATGCCTGTCTCTGAACTGTGAGCTTTTCTTCCTTACATAAAATGCAACACAACTCTTCTTACTTGGGGGCTTTAAATTTAGGGTCAAATGTAAAGAATGACAGAAAATTCAAAGTAAAACTAATGTAAATAAGAATGGTGCAATAGTTTAGTACATTTGGCTAAGGAACCCTTAATAGACCCTTAAAAGAAACTGGCAATTCAAAAATGTTCATGGTTTGGATATTAACATTACCCTTTGATTTAATAAACATTTAATATGTAACCACCACATGAGAAACACAAGGTCAAGAACAAGGAACACTAAAATTAAGTGCACTCCCCTACTCTGAGAACCAAGATTAGTAGAAGAGATGCTTAAACATGTAAGTAAAAATATCTATGAACTGCCTGTCTAAGGTGAACAATTTATCCTTGAAAGATCTACCTATAAACCTTCAGTCATGTTTGTTAAGTTCCTACTGTTCTCAGGTGTTCATTCACTTCCACATCTAACAAATATAAACCAAATTATTTGATCTGTATTCAGGCAAAATCCTCAAATCATTTTCTTAAACAATTCTCATTCTCTCATTCTGTCTGCCTATATGTCTCATCTCCTCCCCATGCACACCCTAACTTTAAGATAATAAAACTCTTCTTGCAAACTGTACAGTGTACACTTGCATCAACAAACCCTAAAGAACTAAGTTCATAGCTGAAACTCCAAAATATAGAAATCTATCAACTGAACTGTTACTTAGGTTTTTAGTTTCCAACACTTCTTCTGATGTTTCACTTTTTTAATCAGCTCTTTTCTAACCTTTAATGGTCACAAGGAGCGACCATCAAGTCCAGTACCAAGTTTCAAAAGGGAGATGCTCCCCAGCACCTACTGGCACCTGCTGTGGTCAGTCACTTTCTCAGTCAAGAGTTTTCTCTTGTTATAAAATTTAAATACTTGGTGCAATTTAAGCCTATTTCTTCATCTTTGATACTCTTGAGAGCAAAGACTTAACAATTATTGAGAGTAGGACTCAACTATTATTATTGTTCATTTAAGAAACATGAGCTTAGGGCCAGAGAGATGACTCAAAAGTTAAGTATGCTTACTGCTCTTACAGAGAGGACCAGTGTTCAGTTTCCAGTATCCGAAAGGTAATTCGAAGCTACCTCTAACTCCAGCTCTATGGGATCTGTTATCCCCTTCTGGCCTCTGAAGGCTCTTGTATGTACATGGTGCACACACATACACATAATGAATAAATAAATGAATTTTTAAGAAACAAGAAGGTAGGCTGAAGAGATGGCTCAGTAATTAAAAGCACTGGCTGTTCTTCCAGAGGACTCAGGTTCAATTGTCAGCATACACATGGCAGCTCACAACTGTCTATGACTCCTGACTAACACACAGGGGATCCAATACCCTCACAGACATACATGAAGGCAAAGCACCAACGCTCATTTAAAAATAAACTTTTAAAAAGGAAACAAAAGGCATCTGTATTTTCTCTCTACATCAAAAAACTTCTTCAGTCATGTTTAACTTGTTATTGATTTTCAGGTGTTCATTCACTTCCACATATAACAACCAAAAGCAAACACAGTAAATCTAAGATTCATATTCAATGTCCTGAAGCTTTAAAAATCATCTCAATATTCAGTATCCTAAGACTTTTTGAAAACTGAAACAACTATATGCTGCTTACACCTCTAGCACTTAAACCTACTATTCCTATTTTTTTCTTTTGCTATGTTTATAATTAAGACCATGTTAGGGTTTTAGTTTGAGCCACAGCACAGGCTCAGGTGTGGGCTTGAGTGTAGAACCTTTACAAATGTTGCTGGTATACTACTGGGGACTGGCCTTGAGGGTTACAGTGGAGCTGCTTCTCCTTCTGACCCATCCTTCAGTAGGCCTCACTCTCAGATCTCACTGCTCTGTGCCAATCCATCTGCCATGCCTTTCCAACCATGACAGACTGCAGTGCCCTCAACAAAGAGCTGAGCATGGTGGGCACAGCATAATCCTAACCCAGGAGGCAAACTCAGGAGTGTTCTACTCTAACGCCGGCCTGGGCCACATAAAAAAGAAGTAGTCTTCAAACAATTGGTTTTGTTTTTTGTTTTTTGTTTTTTTAAGGAAAAAAGAGAGAGGAGCAAGTGGGCAAGCAATGTGCTACAGAAGAATCTGCTTTTTTCAAGAAGGCAGAGCTACTCTGTTCCTCCATGCAAATTAACCATGTAATTGCAAAATTAAAATCATCCATTTTCACATGAAACTTAAAACATATGAAAACCAACAATACCAATGGGAATTAAGTTATAAAAGGGAATTTCATTTCTCCAACGCCTTTTTACACTAAGAAATTTTAAAATAACAAGTTACAGAAATTTGATAAAACTAAGACATCATGTGTCTGAAACACAATATTTAGCCAAAGTGATATCTAATTAATTTAAATCAAATTTGATAAGGAAGAACAATTTGATTAAAGATTTACAGAGAGTCAGGAGTACAACATCTTAATCCTAGCACTCGGGAGGCAGAGGCAGGCAAATCTCTGTGAGTCCCAGGCCAATCTGGTCTACACAGGGAGTTCCAGGACTGATCAGGCTACACAAACACTGTCTCAAAAAGCAACAACATAAGTTTCATAAAGGACAGTTCTCCAAAATAAAGAGAGAGGAGAAACTCACCAGACACAACTCTAACAGAAGAGCTCTAAAGGAAGCAGGGACATGGGATGTAGGAAAACTCCTCTCTGTGGGCAAGAAAGCAATGCAGACCAAACACAGCTCTCTGCTTTCTAGTGAGAACGGCCAGTGTGTGAGCTATCTCCTTCTAAGAGAGTAACATGCCTTTCCTCAACTCCCATATCTCTGCAGCAAGTTCTTTGATCAGCTAACTAAACTTCTTATGTTCACGAAGATATATGGGTCAGTATTCTTCTGGTGAATGTTAGAATATAAAGTAAAATATATATTTACATATCACTAAATAAATAGCAGTAGCCTTTATTAGTAGCAACGGTAAAAAGCCAACTTCAAAAGGGCATTGGCCCAACCAATATTTATTGATTGCTAAGGAGGTGGTCAGTGCTATCTTTGCACTAAGACAGATTTAAAGAATAAAGGAGTGGCACACCTGAAGTCCCAGATTTGATCCCAAGCACACGTGCACACACACAGTGTAAGCACAACACAATGAAAAATGTAATCATCATAAAAAGTGAAAGCACTAGGTCTGGAAAGATGCCTCGGCTGTTTGGAGTGTTTTGAGCTCTTTCAGAGGAACTGAAATAAGCTCCAACTTCAAGCAGCTCCAGGAGATCAGATGTCTCTGGCACTGTGGGCACCTGTACTCAGCATGCACTTACCCACACACACCCACACACAAACTGACAACAATCATTTTAAAGAATACATTTATACTGAAGAATTCTAAGCAGCTCCAAAGGGAAAGAAACGTATAGCATGGGCCTGTAACAAAGGTAAGACATTTTAAAATATTAACATAAGATAAAAAGAAGAAACAAAAAAGAAGGAAAATGTGCAAGGATAAATGAGGCAGAAGAACAGAGTAACTGGTAAGGAGTTTCCAGAGAGCTAGTTCAGGTGGATGGAGAGGAAAGGCAGAAAGCAGCTGGAAGCAGGCACCGTTGTAACAAGCTGATCAGTGACAGGGAGGCCACCAAGGCAACTGCCAGAACCTAGAAAGTGCATGGCTAGATACCCTCCTCTCAGCTAAGAGCCCGGTAACAGTGATGAGAGAAACTGGTCATGAGCCGTGTCTTACTTTGGTCCAGCTGACATCACGGGACAGCTCTCCTCTGTACAGAAGTCTGTGATGGTTCCATAAAGCATGTTGATTTGATTGAAAAAATCCACAGCTGCAAAGCAAATGTCCATCGTAAGTACATTTAAAGAGTAAAAAAGTAATTTTGGCTCTATTTAAGCAGAATCCCAGGTATTTTTCCTACAAATGCAGGTGTAATCAGGAATGCTGACACCAAAGTCTCAATTGATTAGGAGCTTGTATTAGAGAGCAAGAAGACAAAAAGTATTGACAAGTCACATAAAAAAATTTAGATATATATATATAATATGTATTATATATATATATATATATATAATACAAAAAAACTAAGTAAGAAAAAACAACACACACAGAAAATGTAACAATTTAAAGTGCCCCCTCACATAAAATAATCATAAAATTAATCATAAAATTCTAATCATAAAATTCTAATCATAAAATTCTATGGAATTTATGGATAATCATAAAATTCTATGGAAAAATTGTTGGTAATAATAAAGCCACAAATTTAAATGATAATGGGTTGCCATTCCAAAGCCACCCCACCCTCCAGCTAAAAACTTACTTCAAAATACAGAAAGCCAAGAATAGCAAACACACTGTAAATGTCTGTGTGTGCAATGTGGAGGCCAGAAGAGGACTGCGCTATCCTAGACAACAGACACTCAGGTCCAGCAACTGAGCCAGAAAGTAATTATCTGCTTCTATACTTAAGACAATGTTTTGTGTTCTACAATATAGAGTTCTACACAGCCATTCTTAATACTTCTTAATCAGTATATACATGCTGGCCAAATATGGCAGTATATACATGCAAAAACTCAGTGGGCAAGAGTGCATTCCACCAAGCCTGACAACCTCAATTTGATCTCCAGGACGCATGCATGGCAGAGGGAGAAAACTGTCCTCTGACCTCCACATATTTGCTGTGGCATGTGTACCCATGCACATCAACATGTATGTGTGTGCACATACACACAAGTATAAACAATAACTAAATAAATGAATAAGCTCTCAAAGGTACAAAAGCACAAGTACCAAAAGGAAGAGGAAGAGAAAGGAGCAGGAGACAGGAAGAGACAGAAGGGGACAGCAGGGGACAGCAGGGGACAGGAAGGGCAAGGCAGGGCGGTGCCTGTTAGCACACCCATTTAATCCCAGCAACTGGGAGGCAGATGAATCTCACTAAACTGAAGACCATCCTAATCAACATAGTGATTCTAAGCCAGCCAGGGCTACAAGTTACAGGGTTAGACCCTGTAATAATGTACATATCAACGAGAAATTTATTCTCATTATCTTTGAGATGTCACAAAAATCACCTTATAGTTAAGATGGCTCTCTCACCAATATAATGAAAAGACAAAACATTTCATTTCTAATAACAAAAGTGTCTGAGTCCAAAACAATAATCACATTATTATAACATAATTCAAAAATAGTGACAGTACAATTCTATTGACATTTCATAAAATTTCATAATCAGAAATTTAGTCATATGAAGACTAAAGCTGGATTGTGTCATCACTATATTGTGATAGCAGGCTATTTCATCATCACTATATTGTGAGATCAGACTATTCTGACATCACTATATTGTGATATCAAGATAAACAGATCCTAGAATAATAGACTGCACTCCAACATTCATCTAAGAAGGTAACTGTCCCAATTCAGAGTCTTCTGAGAAACAAAAGGACAACTTACTGTTAACTGCCACCCACTCATTCAGATCCTCTCCCTCAGGAAGCATGACAGCCATCCGCAGATTGCCACTGCCCAGTGTGGCTTCTGCATGTTTTAAGAGTTCATACTGGTGAGACCCCTCTGGTATGTTCTTCTTTGGTTTAAAAGTTTTAGAAGAGCGACTACCACTGTGAATAAAAAGAGGGGAAGCAAATACTTGATTACTTAAATACATACTATCAATAAAATCTACACTTTATTTTATTACTGAATAAGTCATCTTAAATATCTAAATAACAGGAATTACACTTTCAGCCCCCAAACCTAAACTATACAAACCTGGAAGTAATGTGGTTAGTATAATGACCATGTTATCTACACCTAAAACACATATGAACTTCCTCTATATTCTCTAATTGAACTCAGGAGGAGAAAAACAACTTTCAGCTGTAACTAATCCAGCTCTCCACAAAAAAACCAACCACTCTGGAACTGTAATCAATGAAAACAAACCAGACTGTAATCTATGAAACAAAAAAAGCACTTCCATAATAAATATTAGTAATTTTACCTTTTATTCAACCCTGTTTTTCATTTTAATACACGGAAGTGTATTCTCTTATAGGATGAAGGCACACTTTTATATAAATAAAATACAAAAATCTAAGAGCAAGGGGAAAAGAAGCTCAATGGTTTTCTACCCAATTATAGGAAGCATTTGCAATCAATCTTAATGCAGAAGGAATTCTGGGTAAACATGTAGTTAGTATTACTGACGTGCTCAAATTTCAGTATGTATACATATACATGTAATGCAGTGCATGTAACATATATGTAAGACAGTCAGTTCTCCATGAGTCCACATTTGTAGACTCAAACAGAAACTCAAAATACTTGGGGAAATAAATATATCTTTTCAAAATACACAGAGTTTTGCTGTCACTCTCTAAACAGAGTGTAATAGCACTTAGACTGTGTGAGTAAACGAGACATGACCTTAAGAGTCCTAAAAGGGTAAAAATGGTACATGCAACAATTCTAACATCCTATAAAACACACTAACACACAGACTTTATCTGTGCAATTTGTGTGTTGATCCAACTAAAAATGGGTTTAGAAACAGTTTTAAAAGCTTAGGAGCAGAGTGTAGCAGTACACAACTTAGCTCTCAGGAGGCACAAGCAGGCAGATGTCTGAGAGTTCAAGGTTAGGCTGGTCTACACACTGAGTTCCAGAAGAGTCAAGACTGCAGAGAGAAACCTCGTCTCAAAAGCAAACAAATAAAACACATTCAGCCACTTGGAGATATGAAGATGAAAACAGAGGCCTTAAGAGAACACACGGCGGTGAAACATTACAGGTTCCATGGCTCTTCAGTCTTCAACCCCTTCTCTGAAGTTTAAACTCCACATCCCTTCCCTCTTTCCCTGAGGTACGGCTGTGCTCTTGATCCGACCTGTACATTACCAATGATCCTGAAGTAAGCTGAAAGTCTACCACAGCCCAAATACCAACTCACGTGGTCGTAGTACTCTACTGACTCTCATTTAAATGTTGTCTCTTCTTGAGTATGTAATTAAAGTTAAATTGGTATTTCTCAACTCTGAGCACATCTTCCTCCTCCTTTGTCTTTACTCAAGAGCTAAGGGATCTCTTTTAAAACACTAATAAGTAGGTATCACTCCTCCTCTGAGAACCACTCGGTGACCTCCCAATACTCTCAGAATAATTCCAAGGTTAAAATGCTGGATAAGGTCAAGCTGTAGAACACACTGAAGCGTTCACACTTTTCTTCAGTTGAATATATAAAACACCCAATTCTCTAACTGGACAATGGTGGCACACACCTTTATCCCAGCACTTGGGAGGCAGAGGCAGGTAGGTCTCTGTGAGTTCAAGGCCAGGCTGGTCTACAGAGTGAGTTCCAGGACAGCCAGGGTTACAAATAGGGAAGCCCTGTCTTGAAAGACCAAATAAAAAAAAAAAAAGAAAGAAAGAAAGAAAAAAAAGAAACCTCTCCAAATCCAAGCAGCTCTAAAATTCAATGTTTATATCATTTCTTCCCTTTTGCCTCTCATCGTTGTTTTTCTCAGGGCTCCCAACAAAGCTGAGGCAAGTGTTGGACCACGGAGCCACATCCCTGGGCCTTTTCATCAAAATGTATTGTGAATAATATACTTCACCACTAGATTTTACAAAAGCTATTCTCCCTATTGTTTGTTTATATGGACGGACGGACGGATGGATGTGTATATGTATCTGTAAGTCTCTCTCTCTCTCTCTCTCTCTCTCTCTCTCTGTTTTTTTTTTTTTTTTTTTTTGGGGGGGGGGTGTTGTTTTTCGAGACAGGATTTCTCTTTGTAGCCCTGGCTCTCCTGGGACTCACTGGTAGTCCACGCTGGCCTTGAACTCAGAAACCTACCTGTCTATGCCTCCTAAGTACAAAGATTTAAGATGTGTGTCATTGCCCAGCTAATACTCTCTTCTCTGTTTCCAATGTTCATGTAATTCAAACTTCCAAAGTCCAGGCAGGTCCTGTGTGTTAAGAAAAGGGATTCCTTCTGAAGCTTCAACGGACAGACTACAAACAATTTCATCAGCTATCTGACTTAGGGTCTTTCCCATTTGCTTCTGCAAGCAATGTTGCAACAGCATTCAACGTGTATGTGAAACATTCTTCAGACAGCTGTGCCACAGAACACATGTAAATTTTGAATTTTATAGTGGTTGTTTTTTTCCCCCAAGAACAAGTTATACTCTTCAAAAATCTAACACCCTAGGAGAATAGCTAGGTCTTTGACTGAAATCCCTCTTTTTAGTTCCCAACACAGCAGCATCCCTACAGAGCATTTAGACCCTTAGCAAGTACTAATAAGGGGTAATATATTAATAGTTCACAGAACTCCCTGAGGCTATTACTTTCCAAATAAACATCCAGAATATTCAGGATTGCTTTTCCAGAAACAACTTGTAGAACAAAGCAGTGCAGTTTGTCTAAAAAATTTCATCTGAGAGATGTACACTTAAGCCTCGTGATTTGTTTTTTAAGTTTCAACTCCATTTTCTTTCTCTTAAGATCATAAAGAATGTATTCGATCTCAAAGGGACACCTATGTTGTTTCCATTTCTGCTATCATAACCTTTCATTTTAGCATCTGCTGCTCAACATTTAACAAAGCTGTATTTTCTAAATTGAACTGGAGAATCTTAAAGCTGAAGACGGGAGAGTTAAGGGGAGGATACTTACAGGGAAATCAAACCAGGAGCAACTGCAGGGAATAAGAAAATACCTGTATATTATGACACTGAAGCACGAGCCAGTTTATAGAAAATCAGAAGCCAATTAACCATCATCGATTTATATCAACAGTCTCATTTCTTCAAGGAGAAGTGATTTATTCTGACCACACTTTTAAATGAAAGTTAAAACCAGAACTCAGTAACAGCCTACTATCTTGACATTTCTTAGCATGACTGTCTTTGATGCCTTAGCTGGCCAGTAGCAGATAATATCTGCCTTACACGGTCTGCCTTACTCCTGAACCTCGAGGAAGTACTCTGCTAGTAGTTTTCTTTGCTCTGTTCTAAGCACAAAATGGGCATTTCTGTAAGTACCTCCTCCTGCAGCTCTAACACCAGAGATTTATTTAAAAAAAAAAAAAAAAAAAAAAAACTCCATAAGTAACTTGGTGAATAGTTCTGCTTAGCTTCGAAAGGCTGGGAACTCATAAACAGAATAGTAATGGTGAAGATTAAAATCTCACAAGCTTTGTGCTTAAAGTATTTTACATGTACTAATTCAGTCTTTACAACTCTCATACAGTGTTAATTTCATATTTTATAATGTAAATTTGAGTCTTAAAATGTTTATGTAATTTGCCCAAAATCATGAAAGCTAGGAAAAGAGCCCAGGTTGAAATTTCTAAAGCCCATTTTGGGGACCAAAGGAATAGTAGAGCAGAGCCTGTGTCTGACATTAGCAGAGCCTGTGTTCACTTTTTAGCACTAGAGTTTCTCTTACCCACTCCTCACACTTCTCAATGCTTATCTTCACCTTCTGCACAATTATTTCTAGAAATTTCCTTTTAATATTACACTTTAGTAGAGCCATTCAAGAAATAATACAAGGTTAATTTACAATAAAAAAGTATAGAAGGTACATATTTTAAGAGCAGGATCTTCACTTGGTGTGGAATACACACCTTCAGTCCCAGCACTCAGGAGGCAGAGGCAAGAGGATCTGTGGTACAAGACCTGATCTGCAGAGTGAGTTCCAAGACAGCCAGGGTTACAGAAAAACCCTATCTGGAAAAAAATGAAACAACAAACAAAACAATCTTCTCCCAATGTAAGTATGCCTCCTTTCCTCGCATATTTAACATAGAAGTAACTCAACATCACACTCTGCCAGGAAAGAAAAGAAAAAGCTGGGCCAAAAGTGATAATCCTTAATAGTGAGGTAAGACTGAAAAGTTTAATTTCTCCTTAAAATTTGCAAAGAAACTCATGCTTCTAGAAAAGCTCATAAGTATCTAAAACTGTCAAAACAGAATCTGCTCTAGGAAGGAAGCTCAAAGATAAAAGCCAACATCAAAAAGATCTTTGGGCTGAAAAGGTCATTCAGCAGTTTAGAATACTTACTGTTCTTGAAGAGGGCCCAAGTTCACGTCTGAGCACCTTCACTGCAACTAACAACCAGTTAACTCCAGTTCTATAACTCCAGTTCCATGGGGATTCAACATCTTTTCTAACCATGTCCTGCGTGGACATGTGCACATACACCACCTCAGGCGCACATAAAATAACTATCTTTTTGTACAAAAGATCATCTTGACTTAAAAAAGATAGCAAAGTGTACAAACATATCTACATATATTTTGCCTAAAGGTGTTGTTATTGATAATATTGCTGTTATTGTTACTGTTAGGAAATTAACATAGCTGGAAAACAAGAAAGAACACTTTCAGCAGACCAGAAATTGAGGATTTCTGATGAGAATAAAAAATTGATGAGCTCAGGGCCAGAAAGACAAATCAAATGGTAAGGTGTCTGCTATGCAAATTTGAGGACCTGTGTTCAATCTCTAGTTTCCATATTTAAAAAAAAAAAGGTAGAGGTAAAAAATTCTAGGCTTAAGTGTCAAGAGAATCCCCAGAGTTCATATCAATGAGTTCCAAATTCAGTAAGAACTTGCCTCAAAAAATATGTGATTACTATTCTCAAAGTCTAGTTTCTACATGCATATATATGCACCTACCAACGGGCATGCGTGCACACACACAGGATCTACTGTAACAGAGTCTTGAGTCTTACAGCGGTCACAATGAAGAATGATTCCTACTGTGTCCCAAATTAAAAATGTGAATTATAGGAGAGAAGAACTGTGGGACTTTTCAGTAGATTCTATAGGAAACAAACACTCTATGCAATTGAACTCCCCTGCTGGCCTTTAACTGAGAAGCAAGCAAGCATCAACAGGAACAGAGCACCAGGCTACAACTCAGAGCAGAGTTTGGGAGATTACCCACCTGCCCATCAGGTAACGGTACTCTAGCAATGATGCATTGGAATATCTATTGGTATATAAACACACACACACAGAGGTGTCTATCTGTTCAGTCTCCTACTACCACAGGAAAGCTCCTATAAAAGACTGTATTCACTAAAAAGAAAACAAACCATCAAAATTATCAAAGATAAAGAAACAACACCTGTGTTGGTTTGAATAGGTTTGGCTGTCAAAGACTGTTGTGTTTGAATGCTTGGCCATAGGGATTAGCACTATTAGGAGGTGTGGCCTTGTTAGAAGAAGTGTGTCACTGTGTTGGTGAGCTTTGAGGACTCCAATGCTCAGGCTCTACCCAGTGCAAAAGACAATCTTCTACTGACTGCCTTAGAATCATAATCTAGAACTCTTGGCTCCTCCAGCACCATGTCTGCCTGCATCCTGCCATGCTTCCTGCCATGATGATAATGGACTAAACCTCTGAACTGTAAGCCAGCCCCAATGAAATATTTGCCTTCACACGAGTGGCACTGGTTATGGTATCACTTCACAGCAATAAAACTCTAGCTAAGACAACCCCTAAATCACCAAATACTCCAAAAAAAAACCAATACCATGAAAGAATTAAACTCAACAATGTAGTAACTAAAGAAACTGAGCATCATGACTGAGGAAGACACCATGAGTCAACCTCTCATTTCTACACCAGGTACACCCCCAATATGTATATGTGCATTAAATATACCCATATTATATTACAATTATCATATATAATTATAAGAAATAACAAGGATATTATCACCTTCATGAAAAGGGCAATTATTTTTTTAAAAAAGAGTGATCTAAATTGAATACAAACATGTCTAGCTTTGTAACAAATTATCAAACTGTTTTCTAACTTGGTTATGTTAGAAGTACAACAGGATTAAATGGTCCTTTAACATGCAGTCAAATCAATAAATATTGTCAGTAGTCAGAGGTGAGGGAGGGAGAAATAAACTTTTTAATAAGATTGATAATGTTTATGATTGACCATCCTTGAGAAAATACCAATATGCCAAATTATGTCTGAAAGAAATGATTTATGAATTATGGGATCATATCAAAATAAAGCTGCTTTTAAAGGCACAAAGCACTGGGCAGTGGTGGCGCACGCCATTAATCCCAGCACTTGGGAGGCAGAGGCAGGTGGATTTCTGAGTTTGAGGCCAGCCTGGTCTACAGAGTGAGTTCTAGGACAGCCAGGGCTACACAGAGAAACCCTGTCTCGAAAAACCAAAATAAATAAATAGATAGATAGATAGATAGATAAATAGATAGATGATAGATAGATAGACAGATAGACAGACAGACAGACGGACGGACAGACAGATAAAATAAAGGCATGAGGCTGACACACTCTTTGACAATGAGGAAACTAAATTCTATGAAGGAAGAATGGTCTTTTCAGGAAATCGTATTAAAACAAGAGAATCTATATGTAAAAACATAACTCTAAACAAATTTAACACCTTATCAAAAAGTAATTTGAGTTGGGTCATATATTTAATGTCCAACACAACTCTATAAGACTTCTAGGAAAAAATAGGAGAAAACATATCTGCAATCGTGAATCTACTGAGTGGTGAGGTTCTGCATGCCAAACTATATGCAAAACTATCACAAAAGAAAACTAACAGGTTTAATTATGAAAATTGTTCTGTGTAAGACAGTATTAAGAAAACAGAAGCTACAGGCTAGCAGACTCTTACCAGCTACATACAGTGTAGTAGGAGATGAGAGACCAAGATGTACAAGAGGTTCTTAAAATCAACAAGATATGCTAGGTGCACGTACCCTTGTAATCCCAGCACCAGAAAGAAGCAGGAGGGTCTCTGAGTTTGAAGCTAGCCTGATCTATACAGAGATACATGTTACATACATACATACATACATACATAAATAAATATATGTTACAAATGATAAATTTTGTAAATACTGTACAAACTGAAAAGAACTCACACACAAGACAAGAAGTATTTGGTATTGCACATTAAATGACTCCACTTACTTGTCCAAATAGGTAAATTCATAGAATAGATTATAGTGCCACAGGTTAGAAAGCTGGGAAAAGTAGAGAAGTACTCCTATGGCTTGTAATCCTAGAACTGGGAGGAGAGGAGAAGGTCATCCTCTTGTTTTGTAACAAGTTTAAAGTGAGTCTGGGATCCATGAGACTGCCTCAGAAAGATAGAGGCTGGGCATGGTGACACACACCTTTAATCCCAGCACTCAGAAGGCTGAGGGAGGTAGATCTCTGTGAGTTCAAAGCCAGCCTGATCTACATAGTGAGCTCCATGGGAGCCAAGGCTACATAAAGAAACCCTGTCCCAAGAATAATAAAGTAAAAGTTAAGCAAGAAAGGGGAGAACAGAGGGACGGGAGAAGGGAAAAAGGGAGGAGAGGAAGAAACAGTAGTAGAACTGCACAAAACTACAGTATTGGATTGACTCTAACACAGTTTAAATTCCAAGGAAGGGACAGGAGAAATGGTTCAGTGGTTAAGGTACTGGCTGTTCTTCCAGAAAGACCTAGGTTTGATTCTCAACATCTATATGGTGGCTCACATTCATTGGTAATTCCAGTTCCTAGGGATTGGCTGCCCTCTTCTGGCCAACTCTGGCACCAGGTACTGATTGTGTTGAGGAAGTAGCAGCCAGCCAGAATAATAGGAAGAGCACGACAAAGACAGGCAGCCTCCGACAAATAAAATGGCAGTGTAATGCAAAGCAGGAGAGACATGGTGGAAAGGCATGCTGACCTGGTAAGAAGCACGGTAAACAAGGACCATCTCTAAAGATGTTCTCAAGCCCACTTCAGTCTCTTAAGTAAAAAGAACTATAAGAAACAGGTAGACACCAAATTCTAGCCCCTTCCTTTTCCTATTAAATAAAAATGGATGCTAGCCAGGAATGGTGGCTAATGCCTTTAATTCTAGTACCCAAGAGGCAGAGGCAGGCAGAGATCTCTTTGAGTTTGAAGCTATCCAGGTCTATGTGATGAGTTCAAGGACAGCTAGAGCTACATAGTGAGATCCTGTCTCAAAAAAAAAAAAAAAAAAAAAATTAACAAAAAAGATTCTAGCAACACTAGAAACTAGCAAGCCAAGTCCCTGATACCCAGTACAAACAGCCCTAGTCTGAGCAAAAGCACATGTCATAGCGCTTGCTACTTTGAATATCTGAACACACTAAAGATATTGTATAAATATGTACACTGGCTACAACCACTTCAAACATATATTCAAATAAGTTTACATAAAGCATGTATAAAATTAAGGAACTTTAACCACTATTAGTGGGTTTAAAGCTAATGAGTTAAAAACAACTATTAAGAAATATATCCATGCTACAATTTTAATATTCTTAAGGGAAGAATATCTTAATTACTTCTAAATCCCCCCTTTCCTCCCTCAATCAGCTACCAATACTTTGCTTTACATACTAGAAGAGTCCAATAAATGTTTCATGCATTGTGTAATAATATGATAATTTGTAAGACAACCAATCAGAATTTTGAATATGGAAACAGTTCAGGTGTGAGGCTTAGACATTTCACAGCAAGCAGAATGGCCGTGTTTGTAAGGACTCTGATTCATGTCTGTAGACACTCAATCATCCAAGTCTCCCACTGACCCAGTAGAGTAAGTATTGCTCCCTGTCGTTCACACAAGTCTCAAGGAAACAAAGACTAAGAATATAGGTGGCATGTACTCTTACTGCTACACATGTCTCGCTGTTTCTAAGCCCTGTCACTGGACACTGCTAGAACACAGATAACCATGCACATGCATGGCCATTTTAAACATCTGTGTCTATCTGTCTGTATTAAGTGAGTTTGTACCACTCAAGCCTGTACACAGGCTTCATTCTAGCTTCCCCCATTTTTCACTTTGTCAATACAAAACTTGGTTCCCAAATTGTACTCAATTATTTATTTGCTACAGAGTAGGGTTTTTGACCCATCTTGGTTACCTTCCTTGTGACCTGGGCTCCAACAGCAACAAGCAAAAACATGACCTTCATGTTCTTTAGAGAATTTCTTTGCCACAGCATTAGATTTAACTCCTGAAATAGTTGTTTAAAAGCTTCCTGCGGCAATATTCTTTACTCACACGACTAATTCCACTATCCCTTCTTCACCAACAACTCTGTGTTATTTGCTGTGTTATTCCAGACTCTTAGATAGCACTTTTGAGCCAGTGAAGAGCAAACTACACATTTTGAACATTATTCTGAGGTCTGCTGCTTGTGTCTCTGACTTACTGCTCAGGATTCCTAAAGGGGATTTATTAGCCAAAACTGGGGGTGGTTTTTTGTTCTTCTCTGTGCTTTCAACACTGGATCTTGCTGGGTGGTGGCGGTGCACACCGCTAATCCCAGTACTCTGTAGCCCTGTGAGTTCCAGGCCAGCCTGGTCTACAGAGCAAGTTCTAGGACAGCCAGGACTACACAAAGAAACCCTGTCTCAATGTCTCCATATACACCAAAAAAAAAAAAAAAACAAACAAACAAGCCCACTATATCTTCTCTGTTGTCCAGGCTGGTCACCGATTCCTGGGCTCAGGCCATTCTCTTTCCTCAGCCTCCTGAGAAGCTCTGATTAGAGGTACATAACTGGCTGATATTTCCTTACCTAAAGTAAAATACCAATATAGCAGAAAATGGGTCTTTCAACACTTTTACCCCTACCATTTCTACTTACTTATTCTTTTTTACACTGCTATGGCTTTACTTTGCTAATCTATTTCCACAACGACCATAAAGAACATATACATAAAAACAGTCCAATATAGTTTCAAATTAAGGAGAAGAACTTGGGCAGACAGTTCAAACAAGTAGCAATAGCAGACTGTTTAACCTTCCACTAGAAACAGCAGTAAAAGGAGGGGGAAAGACAGCTTGTTAAGTAAGAGCATTTACTCTCTTCCAAAAAGCTCAAGGTTGATTGCCAGCAACTACCAGGCAGCTCACAACCATCAGTAACTCCAGTGCCAAGGGATCTGATGCCCTTTTCTGACTTCTATGAACACTGCCTTGTACAAGGTGCACATACATACTTATAACCAAAACACCAACCCACAAACACTTGCTTGTGTGTGTGGTGTGTGTGTGTGTGTTACTCTGAGATGTAGGTAAGGAACATCTGTAAAATCTTTGAATAGTCTTTTTTTTTTTTTTTTTTAAAGATTTATTTAGTTTATTTATGTGAGTACACTGTTGCTGTTTTCAGACACACCAGAAGAGGGCATCTGATTCCATTACAGATGGTTGTGAGCCACCATGTGGTTGCTGGGAATTGAACTCAGGACCTCTGGAAGAGCAGTCAGTGCTCTTAACCGCTGAGCCATCTCTCCAGCCCTTGAATAGTCTTTTTAAAGATAGAAAACTTTTAAAATTAAAAAAAAAAATGTTTTTGGTTTTGGTTTTGGTTTTTAAGACAAGGTTTCTCTGTGTAGCCCTGGCTGTCCTAGAACTTACTCTGTAAACCAGGCTAGCCTCAAACTCAGTAATTCACCTTCCTCTGTCTCCCAAGTGCTAAGATTAAAGGCTTGCATCATCATGCCTGGCCAAAATAAAATGTTAAACAATTCAGCAAAAGAAAGATTTTACAACCGCAATTTGTAATTATTGTTATAAGGTTTAATTGTTATAACAATTACTAGAGTTCTAATTAATTTTTCTATGATTATTTGACAGCTTATTATCATGTTGGAGATATTATAAAAAGTCTTCCAATCATTAGTGTTGTAGTTTGAACATGGGCAGTACTCCCTGAAAGTTAATCTGCTAAAGGGGTTGTTTTGGAGGCGATGTTCTTGCATAGTGCTGGGACCCTTGGCAGACACAGCCTCATAATGGGTCTCTGTCAACTCTTCTCATCAGGCTCACATGCACTCCCTCTGAGCAGCTGAGCCATTTCACTGGTCCAAAAGTCTATATGCACCATCACAAAGAAACTGACACGCCTACATATGGAAAGGATCCATCTGTTTATCGGTGGTAAATTATCAATTTGTATAATGTAGCAGAAAATACTTGCAAATTTATACCCAAAAATACAAACTATAGTTATCTGTGACACTCAAATTGTAAATTATAGCCTCTGACTTTTTGAGGCAAGGTCTCACTATGTGTCACAGGCTGGCCTCAGACTGGCAGTCCTCCCGCTTCCTGGAGATTACTGACACACACCAGCATGACTACCAGGAACTATTTTCTTTCTTTCCTTGTTTTGTAATAGCTCCAGTAAACTAATTTAATACTAATGTAAGGATGAGTTATAATATTAAGTTTTAAAGTTTCTCCTTTGTCTTCCTGTTGTGTTAGTGGCAAAGCCTAAGAAAAGGACTCTACCAGTACAAACACAGTATCTGCTAACAGAGACTATTCTGGAAACAGCTCTGACTGGAAAACCACCTTTTAAAATTACATGTTACAAGGACTAAGGATTTAGGTCACTGACAGAACACCTTCCTGGCCAGCAGGAGCCCTAGCCAGCAGGAGGGGTGGGGAGGGTAAATATAAAACATAAACATGATGTTGCACCAATTACAGACAAGACAGCATGGGATCATATCCCTAGACCTAGACTTCCAGGGCTCAAATCAGCTATACCATTTACTGACTGCATGAGGGTTTTGTGCCAGTTTCCCTATCTAAAAAGCTGGAGTCCTGCTAGTCATTTAACTAAGTTCTTTAAAGTACTGAGTGCCCAGGATAGAGAGATAGCTCAGCAGCTAAGTGCACTTCCAGGTCTCCCTAAGAAGCCAGGTTCAGTTCACAGCACCCATCTGTAACTCCAGTTTCAGGGGATCCAACGCCCTCTTCAGACCTCTACAGGCACTGCATGTGCATGGTTCCCAAAAAATGTGAGCAAAACATTTACATGCATAAAATAAAAATAAGTAAACTTTTAAAGTACCTAGTGCCTAGGTAAACATTCACCAAGTTACTATTTTGCTATTAATTAACATAATATAAAGTAAAACAATAATGCACTAAAATCAGCTAACTCATTTATTTAAAAATGAAAAATAGGGATGGTGTGGGTTAGACACAGAAAAAGAGGACAAGAAGAGAGAAAAGCACATGAATATGAACTCATATAAAATGCTGGATCTCAGCTGGTTGGAGGTGGCACACACCTTTAATCCCAGTGCTTGGGAAGCAGAGGCAGATGTATCTTTGAAGTCCAGGCCAGCCTGGTCTGCACAGCAAGTTTCAGAATAGCCAGGGCTACATAAAAAAAAACCCTGTCTTGAAAAACAAGAAATCAAAAAACAAAGAAAAACAAATAAAAGGCTGGGTCTCTTTTCTTACATTGTTATTGTCACAATAAAAAGATGGAAGGTATCCAGCCCAGTAACTAATATGTAGTTCCTTCCTTTCTCCCTTCCGTTCCCAAAGCACTTTCTCGTTTCTCCTGTATAGAAACAGAATGATTTATACTCATTCACATCCCTAAACCATCTTTTGATACATAATTAACTACATTGTTTTAACTTTATCAAAAAGCCTTATATTAGGAAAGAATACTTTCATTTTTTCATTATTTCTCAAAAGAATCTTAAAATGCTAGAAACAAAGAGAACACAACATACTTTTTGATGACTAATTACTAGGAATCACTTTTATTCTAATTTCTTTGCATTTTACATAAATTATAAAAGTAAAAAAAAAAAATAAAAAACCAACAACAACAACAAAAACCTACATAAAGAGAGACCTGTTTTCCAAAGACTGGACCAGCAATCCTCGACTGATAATTGTGATTTTGTCCCTCGAGTAGAACAGTGAACTTTGAAGAGCCCATTGGCTGAGAAGTAAAATGTGCTGTTTCCCCTTTCTTTGAGAACTCTCACCTTTCACTAAATATCACCCTTTTTTTTTTTCATAAACCCCCTTGAAACCTACGTAGAACAAACTGCTTCCTAGGCTTCAGGCCCTCCTGAGTCCAATATGGCCATTGGAGATGACTGATACGTAATCGACTGTCTCTGGAGTACCCATGCTCTCCACATAGGCATTTAAGGAATCGGGTCTACAAAGTTAATTTAGGTTTTATCCAGTTTCTATATTCAGCATCTGGAAGTTCAACTTAATCTGCAGACACGTAGAGGCCAATGTACATACAGCACAACCACAGTTTAGCCCAGTCTTTTCGCATAATACAAGGAAAATTTACCCTGAGCATCTGTACAAAAGTTATACAAAGTATCACTCTGGAGGACTGCCTTTACCTGCCTCCAGTCCCTAGCCAAAGCTCTTCCCCTGCCTTACTTTGTTCCACAGCACATCTGTTCTTCCACACTAATCTACTGACATGTAATCCTTGTGGTCACTGAGTGAAACATAAACTCCACTAGACAGGAAGCTTGTCTGTTTTATCGTAAAGATACTCAGTGTCTGTGCTAGTGCTGGAGCCCAATAAGGCTGTGGGTCTCAGACATGACTCACCGCGTTCTACCATATCTCTCACTAGCCTATTTCCTCTACTTTATCTTACAGCAACCTTCCCAAAAACGTTTCAAGAACCAAAGGATAGCTGTACTTAACTCTTTTAATTTTTCTCTCTTTCTCTCCTTCCCCTGTATAATAAACTATCAAATAAAAATTGCCAGATTAAATTTCTGTTTCACGGGCAGTGGTGGCACGTGCCTTTAATCCCAGCACTTGGGAGGCAGAGAGGCAGGTAGATTTCTGAGTTTGAGGCCAGCCTGGTCTACAGAGTTAGTTCCAGACAGAGCTATATACAGAGAAACCCTGTCTGGGGGTTTGGGGGGAGGATTTTTGTTTTTTGTTTTTTTTTTTAGACAGGGTCTCACTATTTGCCCTGAATAGCCTGGAACTCTCTAAGTAGACCAGGATGGCCTTGAACTCACAGAGATCCACCTAAATCTGCCTTTTAAATGCTGGGATTAAAGTTGTGTGACACCATGTCTGGCTCCCTCCAGATTAACATTTTTGGACTGTTAAACTGATAGGCAAAACCTGTTGAGAGTATGTTAAGGGCAATCCTTACCTGAGAAAGCTTTCTGTTTGTGAACTTGCTAGAAAAATTGTTCCCCAAATAGTACAAACTCTTTAGATGATCACATTAGTTATAGCAATATTATCTTATGTAACTAATATTCATCAGGTAAAAAATGAACTAATCTACCACATGTCTGCACCTAATACTGAGCCACATAAAAACAGGACTCTATTATATCTGTATTAAGGAAGCAGCACTAGCCCCTTTCCAACCACCAAGTTTCAGCCAAATACAGCCATCCTACGCTTGAATCATGTTAGCTTACGAGTTCCCAAAGACACAAGCCTGTCAGCAGCCACCGTCCACGTTGCTGTTTCACAGCGTTCACATTCTTGAGAACAGAATATAAGCAACATCCAGTTCCACTCAGCACGGGAGCTGCTGGGTATGTTGATGAAGGTAAACTACGAGACGGACAACTCACTGTATAAGCCACCAGGCTTCTCGCCTCTACTTCTGACAAACTCAGGATGAGCTCTAGAGTAAGTTTACATTGAGTTCAAGTGTGTCAGGCAGGTTGACACAAGCCATACCCCGTGCCTAGAAGAAAATGTGTCCAGGGTGAGCCTTTCATCATGTTCTGCTTTGCCCCGACACCCTAAAAAGAAACGGTACCCTAGATATGAGCATATGAAAATAGGGTGCTTCCAGTATAATGACTGATACTATGGGGGCAGGGAAAGAGCATCTGAACAGAAAGGAATGGCTAAATTCTGTTTGCTCCACAACGATAAAGGAGCATTTATGAGGTGGATTACAACTCTCAAGGGTTTGTTTTTATTCTGGTTTTAAATTAGCTTTCTAAGCACCTGGGTGACTCTGAGAAAGCTTTCAAAAGAGTTATTCAGTGTAACCTCAAGGACCTTAAGCTCCAAACCCGTCTTATTTTTGTGCTCTGATCCCATCTTCACCTCAAACTGGTCTGAAATACATGGTGAGTAAAATAATGCCCAGCACTAAATGTAACACTGAAGGTGGTGTTAACAAAGGACTGGAGAACTACAACCCAGTGGACCTAAATGGACCCTGGACACATTATCCACATCCTATCCGGAAGACGAATGAAAACATATAGTAACATCTACAAATACAAAAAAAAAAAAAAAACAAAACAAAAAACAAAACAAAACAAAACCACTGCAAGCAGCGGGGTGCTTAAGCCCCCAGGCCCTCAAGCAGCCTTGCTTTGAAATCATCTCTATGGAACTCAGCTCTCAATTTCTCCACCCTAAGACCCAACAAAGATTAACAAAGATTAAAAGAGGTCTAAGGTAGCCAGAGAGGAACAATCCATCTTCTAGGCTTGGGACTCAGAAAACAGCAATGGGCAGCTGGCACTGAGCGGGGAGACCTGGCAAGTGTTGGATGACAGGAGAGTGGGAGGTAGGCGTGGAAATACACACATGCACACACGAGTGGGAGGTGAGCTTACAAACACACACACACACCTGTATCGAGAGAAAGAGACAAAAAAACAGAAAACAAAAACAGAGACATAGACGACACCGGGGTCCATGGCCCAGGTAGCACACAGAGGGCTGAGAAGCACAGCCAGGAGGACTGAGAGGCAGCCGCCTCCCGACAGCATCAAGAGGATATGGAGGCAGGGCACCCCGACGGAACAGGAGGACGGGGAGGCAGGGCCCCGAGAGCACCAGGAGGACGGGGAGGCAGGGCCCCGAGAGCACCAGGAGGACGGGGAGGCAGGGCCCCGAGAGCTCCAGGAGGACGGGGAGGAGGGGAAGGGCAGCTCCAGGAGGACGGGGAGGCAGGGCCCCGAGAGAACCAGGAGGACGGAGAGGAGGGGAAGGGCAGCTCCAGGAGGATGGGGAGGCAGGGCCCCGAGAGCACCAGGAGGACAGGGAGACAGGGCCCTGAGAGCACCAGGAGGACAGGGAGGCAGGGCACCCCGACGGAACAGGAGGACGGGGAGGCAGGGCCCCGAGAGAACCAGGAGGACGGGGAGGAGGGGAAGGGCAGCTCCAGGAGGACGGGGAGGCAGGGCCCCGACAGCACCAGGAGGACGGGGAGGAGGGGAAGGGCAGCTCCAGGAGGACGGAGAGGCAGGGTCAGGCAGCACTCGGAGGTCCGGGCCTCGGGAGCCCGGGGCCCAGGGGGCGGCGGAACAAAGCCGGGGCGAGCAGGCTACTTACAACAAGAAGCTCATGTCGGCCGCGGCGTGGACTGCGGGCTCGGCAGAGCGAAGCCTGGGACGGCGGGCTTGAATCAGAAGAAAGGGGAGGGAGTGAGGGAGAAAGGGAGGGAGGGAGGACGCGCGCCAGCGGCGGGGCGCCCGCGACTTCTTTGGCTTCGCTACTCCCAGCGGCCGGCGGAGGGGCGGAAGTGGAAGACCTGGACTCGGCTGGCTCGGCGGAGTGGAGGCCGAGCGGCCGAGGAAGCGCCGCCCGCCGCGTCCTCCTCTCCAGCCCCGCGCCCCCGCAGCTAAGTCTCGCGAGAGCGAGCTCCGCCGCCCCGCCCACCTCGGGTTCACCTTCGCGTCACCTCGGCCTCCCACGCTGACCGGCGGCAAGTTTGCCGGAACACGTGGTCGGGGGCCGGAGCTGCTCCGGGTGTTCGGATCCCAGCGGGGAAGTGGACTTCCGTTCCAGGACGCCTGGATCTTGTAGAGCGGGAGGGAGTCGCCGTCAAAGAGGACAGCGGAAGGCCTTGGACTTGCTTTCTGTGCTCTGATTTAGGCAAGCACCCCACTGACTACATCCCCAGTCCCTCTGCCCGCATCTTTAAAAAAAAAAAAAAAAAAAAAAAGAGTTTTTCTGCTTGTAGTGACTTGGGGATGGGGTTTTGAGAAAGGGAATTCGGTGTTTTAGAAGCTTTTCATCTGAAGGGCGTATCTTAAAACCCTGAGTTTAGAGGAGGTAAGATCTTTATTTGAACAAGCAAGCTGTCAGCGCCAGCAGCTAGGGAAGCTGAGAGCCAAGGAGAGCTGAGGCCCGGAGCGGCAGGGAAGCTGACCCGTGGCCGTATGGAGTAACCAGTTGTGGAGTCCCTCTAAGAACGGATGCACAGAACGCTAGGAATTACTCAGCCTGGCACTCGGGGCCACTTTTAATTCTCACATGCTTAAAAGGCTGAGGGCAAAGCTTTATATTTAAGAATGTTTGGTGGCTCCTGAGATGGCTCAGCCAGTAAAGGAACTTGCCACCAAGCCTGATAGCCTGGAACCCACACAGTTAAGAGAACCAGTTCCTACAAGTTGTCCTCTGATTTCCACATTAAATAAATAAAGATAAATAAATAAGTAGTGCGTGGTGGTGATTGCCTGAATCGCTACACCTCAGAGATTGAGGCAGAGGATCACAAGTTTGAAGTTAGCCAAGACAGCACAGGAAGATAAGGGGGGGGGGGGGGTTGACTTTCTACCATATAGGTAGGATAGGACTCACACCTGATGGCGAATCTAGGAATTTAAATGGAATGGGACAATGTGCAGCTGTTAACCCAACTTGATCATATCATTCGGAAGATTCTTGAAGGTGATGCAAATATTAAATTTATCCTATTTCACTGATACACCAGTAGTCAGCCTCGTTGGCCAAATGGTTTTAAAAACCTAAATTCAAAAAACCCGAACCTTGTGTTACTCAGGAACAGCAAATAATAATTTGAAAAGACAGCCTCAAAAGATAACAGAGGCCAGGGGCGGCGGCATATGCCTTTAAACCCAGAACTGGGAAGGCAAAGGTAGGCAGATCTGTGTGAGTCCAAAGCCAGCCTGGCTTACATATGGAATTCCAAGCCAACCAGAGATACATAGTGAGATGCTGTCTCAATAAGACAGCAAAAGAATTTACTGAATTTACTCTAATAAAAACAATAAGTTGGCAATGTAAACGCCTTGTATTCAAATCTTGATGTGGTACTACTATACGGTATATAATCCCATAAAGATCTTCCAAGGGTGAGATTTACCTCACCAGGTTAGAAGGCATTTGAGGAAGAACATTTGAAGGAGCACGTCAGAGCCCCAGTCTCACCCACTGTTAACTGTGATTCTGGTAGCCAGACACAGCTATGTACTTAGAAAAGAAGGCTGCAGAGACGTAGGGATATGAGTTTCAGGCCAGCCTGGAACTATATTTCCAGACCGTGACTCAGAGGAATGGTAAAGCTTTTGATTATTATAAAATCTTTTGATTGGTTTGATTCGTTTTTGTTTTTTGAGACAGGGTTTCTTTATATAGCCTTGGCTGTATAAGCAGCCAAGGCTATATAACCTTGCTCTATAGACTAGGCTGGACTTGAACCCAGAGATCCACCTGCCTCTGCCTCCTGAGGGTTGGGATTAAAGGCGTGCGCCACCACCACCTGCCTATTACATGATCTTTAAGAAACTTTTCAGTTCTAAAGTGCTGTCCTACCAGAGGCATCCTTCTGAAGCCTGGCACACGGTTCTTCCCTGCTCCCTGATTTCACTTAGGTGACCCTGTCTTTGGTTTAATATAAAGTCTATGCATCTCATACTGAGTCAGGAAAAAGACTGGCAGAGGGAAAGAAGCCTCTGCAAGTCTTACTGCTGAGTACTGGTCTATCACATCGCTGGAAATGCCTCCTTGACTTGGCATCCTAAAGATGAGAGAAATGTCATGTTACCAATACAGAATACAATTCTACAAGCTTACACTTTAAAATCTAATACAGAATACAATTCTACAAGCTTACACTTTAAAATCAAGCAATGACTATCTCCAGTGTACTAGAAGGAATTTTTTTTCTTTTTTTTTTTTGGTTTTTTTTCGAGACAGGGTTTCTCTGTGTAGTCCTGGCTGTCCTGGAACTCACTCTGTAGACCAGGCTGGCCTCGAACTCAGAAATCCACCTGCCTCTGCCTCCCAAGTGCTGGGATTAAAGGCGTGCGCCACCACCGCCCGGCTCTAGAAGGAATTTTTAATCAGAAAATTGCATTCAAGTAGATGTTTTAAATAATTTCTCCTATAACAGTACATATCTTATTCTACTTTCTAAAATTTCTTTTTCAATTCTGGAGTGTATATATGCCAATGTTTTTAATTCTCTCTCTCTCTCTCTCTCTCTCTCTCTGTGTGTGTGTGTGTGTGTGTGTGTGTGTGTGTGTGTGTGTAGAGTAGCATGTGTATGGGTGCTCTTAGGGCCACAAGGCTGATTTTAGGAGTCTTCCTCAATTACTGTCCACCTTCATTTGGTGAAGACTCTTAGTTGACCCCAGAGCTAATCTAGCCAGCTTCCTATGGAGATCCCAACCAGGTCTTCTGAGCCACAGGAATTATAGGTGGCTGGCCATGCCCACCTGGCATTTACCTGTGTTGCTACATTAGTGGCATTTAACTACTTAGCCATCTCCCCAGACCTAAAGTTTTGATTTTATTTTTATGTGTAAGTGTTTGCCTACATGTTTGTATGTTCACTGTGTGTATGCAGGTGACCTCAGAGGTCAGAAGGGGACATTCAGTCCTTGGAATTAACTTGGAGTTATAGTTGGTTGTCAGCTGCCTGATAAAGGTTCGGGAACAAACCTGGGTCCTAGGCAGGAGAAGCAGTGTTCTTAACTGCTGGACCATCTCTGCAATCCCCAAAGTTTACCTTTCTCAGAAAGCTAGTCTGTCAGGTTATAAAGCCTGGGCAGAGTAGGCAGGAGAAAAGTGGTATCAGAAGAGGGTAGACATTTAGGTAGAAAGAAGACAGGGGCTTCCAGTCCTCAACATGTAATCCAAGAGTATTAGAAGTAAACACACATGATATAAATAATAATACAAAATTAGAATAATTGTTAAATATTGAACATTTACAAAAAGCCATAGGTTAATATAATAAGTCACCACACAGCTCACAATCAGCTTTCCCCATGAGCATTTCATATGGAAATCGCTGTCCCTTGTAGAGAATGGACTGTAGGTGTTCAGCATTTCCAACCTGTAGACTTCTGAACCTGTCCAGTTGGGTCTCAGAGACTGAGTTTATTTAAGATGGTATTGTTCATAGAAATAAGGAAGGAAGGATGATGTAAAACCAACTGCACTTGAAATCAATGGTGGGGTTAGTGGAAAAAGGAGTCAAAGGTGGCTGGGGGTTTTCACTTGGGCGATTAGTAGGTAGTGCCGTCATCTGTGAGAGAAGATGTGAGAAATACAACCAAAGGCTCCAGTTTTGGACATGTCCACTTTGAGGTGTCTGTCAGGCACCCAGGCCAAGTTTTGACCTCCCTGTGATGCGTAGGAGAAATCTGAACCCAAGACATGAGTGTAGGAGTCGCCGGTAATTGAATGGCTTTTAAAGGTTCAAATGGAGCTTTAAATAGGGAATTATGCCAGGTAAAAATAGACCAAGCAAGTGTTAAACATCCGTGTTTCTTCTTTAATTCTCTGCCCAAAATGGAAACAGTCTCATCAAGCCTCTGGATCTAATTTACCAACTCATAAAAAATACAGGTGAGAAAAAGATGTTAGGGTTTTTTTTAAAATTAAAATTATACCACATGCAATCAGCAAAATTCAAACTATAGGGAAAACATGCCAGACCCAATTCCTTCAACAAAAGAAAAGAATGGCCCTGAAGGAGAAACCAGTCGTCTGCTTTCTGTTACTGTGACAAAATACTTGATAATCAGCCCAGTGAGGCTGAATTATGTTTATACCGGGAGTCCTTGCCCAGAGAGGCTTCTTTCTGTAATAGGAAGCAATTAACAACTCATAACTGGTTAAAGTACTGGAAAACAGTGACTGGTAAGTGTTCGCCCCAAGTGAGACACCTATAACAAGTCGCCACCACATGTAAAGGTAAATTAATTCTGCTTTTCCTTCCCAGCCTCTGCTCCCAGAATGACTACTCTGAGATTAATTATTATTAACTGCATTGGCCACAAGCCTTAGCTCATCCCTGACTAGCTCATAACTTATTTAACACATTCAAACTATTCTGTGTCTACCATTTGGTGACTTACCTCTCCTTCAGTCCCAACCCACTTCTTTTTTCCGGTCTCCTTAGCATCTCCCTCAGCATCTCAGTTGAATCTTTATTCTGTGCTGAGTTCTGCTACTTGCTGGTTTGTGTCCATCTCCTCGCTGTGCTCTTGAATCTGTCTTTTATACTCTCACGAGTTCCCAGAATCCTCTCTCTTCCTGCCAGTGTCCCACCTCCCACTTCCTGCCTCAGTTCATCAGCCTTCCGCTTTTTTATTGACAGGTGATGCTTAAGAGGGTCTCTCTACACACATAGCTCAGGAAAGAAGAAAGGGAGAGGACATAAGGGCTGGAGGACGGGAAGGAGTGTTGTGAAGCAGTCTTCCCGACATGCCACAGCCTCTGCACTCGCACTGTAGCCATGATTGCCCGAAGGAGATCAAACCTCGATGAGTCAATCAGCATTCCAGACGCAGTGCTAATTGTCCTCAGTGGGGTCAAAATGACGAAGACAGGAAAGTGAGAAGGAGATGTGGGGGAACGGAGGGTCCAGAGGAATTAGGAAGGAATTGGGGTTAGACATGATCATGATACATTATATACAGATTTGAGTTGTCAACGAGTAATAAAAGACATCTGGTGACAAAGCCTTAGTAACCTGATAAGATGCATTGTGTCCTGTAGGAATGTTTTGATTGTATAACAGATAGATGTGGTAACTGTTACATCTAATTAGTTCATTACAGAAGACTGGTTTTGCAGCTGCCACTTATCAAATATTTCTATGAGCCAATCACTTTACGTTTTTTTCACACATTCTATTTTTTTTTTAATTTTGTTTCATGAGTCTGATACTGTGCACTGTTTTTCCCCTTTTATAAACAAGGAAAGAATATAACTTGCTCGACTACATCACAGCTAGAAGGACACTCTGAGCTTCGGAAACTCCATTTCCCCACTTTCTCCCACTCCCAGAGAGACTCAATGAAAAGAAATGTATTCTAAGTAGATTTGTCATGTTACACAATTCTACTTCCTATAGCCAGCAATCCAACCTAACTTTGCTTCATCAAAGAGAATCTTCAGTTACAAATGCTTCTGGAGACAGAGTGGTTTGACCTAGAAAAGAATGGAGGGTCCAGGGAGATGCTCTACTGTGCAAACATAGAGACCTGAGTTGGGTGTCTAGCACCTACATGTAAAGCCAAGCATAGTTGTGCATACCTTTGATAGCAGTACTCAGGAGGGAGTACTCAGGAGGAGTAGAGAGTCTCAAGCCAACCCTTGCTACATGATGAGACCCTGTCTCAAAACAACAACAAGCAAGCCAAGCAAACAAAAAAACAAACATGGACACACTGGCCATGGTCTGCATCCATAACACTGGGGCAGAGGAGGGGACAGGAGGATTCCAGAGGTTTGCTGGCTTGCTAGCCAATCCAGCTAAAATGGCTCCCAAATCAGTGGGAGACCCTGTCACAAATATTGAGGGGACTGGGCTAGGAAAACACCTCGTGTTAACATAGGGCCTCCACGTGTGCACACATAAGCAAGTACAGCTACATAGATGCACACACATTCAACACACACACAAATGAAGCATGAAAGGTTGGTGTCTCTTGATGTATTTGGTTTTTTTTTTTTTTTAAAGATAAGCAGAATAAAAACTTCTTATTTTAAATAAGTCTTTGCTGAAGATACAAGAAAGCAAATCTCTTGGTCACAAACCTAATAAAATTCTTCTGTTTGAACTTGTTCTTTGCAGGTGGGCTCTGTGCATAGAATGGCTAGATTTTAGGGAATAAGACATAAATCATATGTTTGCCCACTTAATTATTTATTGAGTGTCTGTGAGGGGCTTCTGTGGAAAAGAAAGGGCATGTATGAAAGACACATCCCATCTTGTGAATCCTATAGCTGAAAATAAGTAAGCATAATTAAAAATTATATTGTGAGAGAAATGTAACTTTTATTTGCCTGATGTAATTCTCATCTCCAAGGCTGCCTCGTCTGCCTCCACCGCCAACCTAAGCCTCGTTCTGGAAGCTTCTAACCACAATCCTATCTAGTTCTAGAATGTTTTCAGCCTCTGAGACAGATGAATAAGCTCATCCTCTCCACTTCTGTTTGAGCTCTGGCTGGCTGGTTCAACTCGGCTGTTCTGGATCAGACTCCTCTCCAAACTAACTGATTCAACCTGGCTTCTCTTTCTCCCCCTCCCCTGAACTGCTCTGCTTAGCCTTGCACTAACTCCAGCAATCTGTTCTAATCTTCAGGCTCCTTGGCTCATTCTGTGTTCACTGGTATCAGCTTGTTCTCTCTCCAACCTGTCTCTGTACAACTATCCTGGTAAAAACTGCCTTCTGCCTCTCTGCCACTGCCTCTTAAGTATCTTCTCTGTCCTCTCTCTTTTCATGAGAGCTGGGCATATCCTGTCCTGTCAAATCTTCCTCTGATTCATCACTTTGTCTGCCACTCCATTAGATGTCACTTTTAAACATAGAAGCAGGTGGATCTCTATGTGCACCGAGCCAGCCAAGATGACATAGTGAGATCTTTTCTCGAATAAGTAAAGGGTATCTCTTGTTTTGGTGATCAGAGTATTGGAGCCTGTGTTTTCAGAAATAAATAGTATAGAGGGTGAAGCTGTAGATGTAACTCTGTGGGGGAGGGTTTGCCTGGCATGGCAGGCCCTGGGTTTAATCTATAGCATTCTCTAAGAAGACTGGATACTGTGAATTTACTTCTCACATTTAAATAACTGCTGCCTTTATTGGAGAGGGCATGGTGGCACAAGCCTTTAATCCCAGCACTTCAGAGGCAGAGGCAGCCAGGCCTCTTAGTTTGACGCCAGCCTGGTCTACAGATCAAGTTCTAGAACATCCAGAGCTAAACAGAGAAACCCTGTCTAGAAAAACCAAAAAAGAAAAACAATTACTGCTTGCCTTTATAAACAGCATAACTTAATAAAAAATGAGTTATAGATAAAATTAAGTTACAAATACAAAATAAAAAAATTAAAAAGGAGTGAAATTCTTCATATTATGGTGTTTTGAAGCACAACAGGGAGATTGATTCCACTCCCCACCCTACAAGAGTCAGCTTCACAGGACTTTTTAGGAAATGCTATTTTTAGCATAAGTTTGAGGACTCGGTCCATAGGATGTTATAAAAGCTTTTGTGTGAGCCATGATTGTACTCAGTGGTAAGTCCAAACCCTAGGTCAATCCCCAACACCTGGGGAAAAAAGGTTACCAAGCTCTCAGGTTGGATGACATCACCTGCTGACCTGAGTCTGATCCTCAGTCTGAGGATCTGAGTCTGTGATTGTGGGAGATAAAGGCTGTTTTCTGACTTGACATTCACACTGTGGCCCATGCACTATGACACAGATAGCCTCTCACTACACAGACACACACACACGGGTCACGTGCTTTAAAATGTAAGATAAAATGGACCTTGTATTTTTTCAGTAAATGTTGTATTTTATTTCTGTTAAAAAGTTTAGGCTTGCCCAAATTTGTCTTCCCCACAAGGTGTAAAAGCAATTACTCCTTTAGTATGCTGCATGCAGATGAGAAGAGAGAATCCTTTCAACGTTATACAAAGTCACCTCTCACAAATGGGCAGGCCATTTCCCAAGTCTAAAATTAACTTTACCAGCTGTGATGCAGTTTGCTACGTATAACACATGGGCTCAGGGGACTCCGTCGGCTTGGTTCGCTTGCTACTTCAATCCAGTCTGTGCACAAGACATGGTAACTAAGCAGCTTGAAAATATATGGAGACTAAACAAGTCTCTCCTTGAATCTCAGAAAAGCCTGGAAACGGAGTGTGGGGGATGGGGGAGTCACAGCTGAGTTTGCCAGAAAGGGGCTTAACTTTTAACCTTGTGGAAGCTTAGCAGAAAGCAGGCTGCTGATACGCTGTCAGCGATCAAGAGATGCGGATGGCATTTCAAGGAGGCTAAGTTTTTAAGCCCATCATCTCCTCCAGGTCCTGTAGCCTGAAGGACCATATATAGACATAAAGAGCATCCCAACTGGGTGCCACTTAAAAATACTGTAGGAACCAGCAGCTGTTGCCTTCACCGGCACAAGTTCGCAATTGGCTGAGCGAAACAGCGCTAGTTCTGAGAGGGGCGCCACCTCTTGGGTGGTGCCCTGGGTTTATAAAGGCTGTTTCCTCCTGTTCAACTCTACCTCAGAATCACAGAAAGTAGAAAGCAGCCCCCACGGGGGCAAATGAAAGGAATCAGTTATGACAATTTAAGAGTCAGCATAAATTTAAAAAATGAAGTGTGCCACCTTCAGAGGCAAAGACTGGAGAACTGCAGTGAGCCTGGGCTCCATAGTGAGTTCCAGGCCAAAGAAAAGAGAGGGAGGAGGGAACTGAGGAGGAGAGGAGGGGGAGGAGGAAGGAGAAGGAAGGAATTTATCTTAGTTCATAGCTTTGAATCCCTGCCTGTAAGACTGCCGGAATCCGAGGACCCCAAACACTCCCTCATCTTGCCCATTTGTTCTCCCTCAGCAGTGGTCGTGGCCACACCTGCTTCTTGGCATCTCTGCATGTTTTCTTTAGTTGTCATAGTCATAACCATAGCAACCTGAAAGAGCTATAATCCTCTTAGAGCTGGAGAGATGATATTCATTCCACTGTATACAACACAATTACCCTGCCCTGCCCTGCCCTGTAAGAATCTGATCACACAGAGCCACACCATTCCTTTTCCCTCAGAAGAAATATTGCAATCCTTCCCAGCTATTTCCATGCTTGGGGACTCCATCATCTCAAAATGCCCACCAGGAATCTCTCTGATGTGTTTTATAAAACCAAAGATCTGTTTGGTAGAGCATGGTATGGTGCAGTAGGAGGGGGTACCTTAGTGAGCCCATGCTAAGGAATCCCTCCCCCCCCCCGAGATATCAGCCCTATGAGGGGTGTAGTATAGAATAAAGTTTATTTGGGGGGCATGGGAAGGGGAGTTGAGAAGGGAGTAGAGGCAGGGAAAGAGAAGAGACAGAGAAAGAGGAGGGGGAAGAAGAGAGAGAGAGAGAGAGAGAGAGAGAGAGAGAGAGAGAGAGAGAGAGATCAGAGAGAGAAAAGGGCCAGAAAGAGCAAAGAGAGGCCAAATAGTCCCTTTTATAGCAAGCCAGGCATACCTGGCTGTTGCTAGGTAACTGTTAAGCAGAGCCTAGAAGGAATGCTAAGATGCTAACACCCTCCCCATCAACCCCCTCCCCCCCAAAAATCAAAGTTAACCACTTTGAAATCTGATGTGTTTTCAACGTTCTATAATTTAGATGCTATATTGTATATTTTTCCACCAATCATTTACTTTAAAAAGAAAACCTTAGCTAGGAATGATGGCAGACACCCACAATCCCAGCATTCCAAAGGCTAAAGCAGGAGAATTACAAGTTTAAGGCCTAGATCATGAAGCAAAACCTTATCTTAAAAAGCAAAAAAGGCCCTGCCCCTCAATGGAACAGAAGCGTAAACTGTGCGACACAGTGGCACACTGCAGCTTCCCTGGTGAGACTGTATTTTGTTTGTTTGTTTGTTTGTTTGTTTTTGTTTTTTGTTTTCTTTGGGGGGGGTTCCAAGGGCATAGGGAGGCTATGGAGGGACAGGGAGACGAGTGGGATTGGGGTGCATGATGTGATGGTTATAGAGAATCAATAAAATGTTCTTTTGTTTTGCTTTTTAAAGAAGCCTTGTAGAGAGTGATTCTGAGAGCTCTGTGACCTTCCTGTGGTCTTGCTGGAAAATGTCCTGCTGGCTCTGTCAGTAACACTTAACCGACACCTACCGTGATCGTGATCGAATAACCACCTAACAGTAAGGTCAAGAAAGAGATAGACAACATCACTATCTCAAGGAACATGTGTAGCTTCTGAATATAAAGAGGTCATCATGGCGCAACTCCTCATAACAGGACTGTATACATAGGACTACAGGTACCCAGGTGGGACTTTAATGTGACAAGAAAGGAGGAGAAAATAAAAACAATCATTTCTCAATTTTTCTCTTTCCTTTTTCTTTTTAAAAATTTTATTTATTATATTTAATCTATGCATTTGTGAGTGTGCCCGAGTATGTGTGCACAATATGCTTACAGAGGTCAGAAGAGTCCATGGGGTTCCCTGGAAATGGAGTTACAGGTGTTTGTGAGCTAGCTGATATGTTCAAGAATGTGAATCCGGGTCTTCTGCAAGCACAGAAAATAAGTGCTCTTAACAGCTGAGCCATCTCTCCGGGCCCCATCTTTCTACTTGTGTCTGTGTTGAAGATGGTGCCAGTGCTTGCAGAGACCAGACATCAACATCAGGTGTCTTTCTCAGACGCACTTTGGAGCTCACAGATTGGGCTGAGCCAACTGGCCAGCAAGCTCCAGAGATCTTCCTGTCTCCATCTGCTCAGTGCTGACATTACAGATGAGGGGCCACAGCCAACTTTCTATGTAGGTGTGGAATAGCCAAACCCGGTTGGGTCCTCCCGCTTGTGCGGCAAGTGCTTTGCCCATTGGGCCATCTCCCCAGCACAGAGAAGCGATCTCTAAGAATTAATAGATCTTCTCTAGGTGTGGAAAATTTGCTGGAGAATAAAGACAGGGAGAAGGCATCGCAGGAAGAGCAGAGAGTGTGTAAAGCCCTGAAGAATAAACAAAACACATCTCGAGGCAGGTATGGCAGTGCATGTCTATAATCCAGACTGAGGCCCGAGAACTGAGCTCAAAGCCAGCTTGGACTAGCTACATAGACCATATTTCAAGAAAACAAACACCAAACCATGTATAGACAAAGAAAATACTACCCACTGCAGCCACCTACATGTTAACGTGAGCTCTTGCTCAACAAATATTTCTTTTCTATGCATTCGTGTACAATGTGTGGATACATATGTGGGTACATGTCAGCATGCACATGTGTGCACATGCGTGAAGTGGCTAGAAAGGATTGTTGTTATATCAAAGATACCATCTACACTCTGTTTTATTTTAACTTGAGACAAAGCCTGCAACTGGCCTGGAACTACCAAGTTAGGCTAGGACAGCTGGCCAGCAGAACCAAGGATTTTCATCCACTTCCCCAGTGCTGGGATTAAAAGTAAGCTCAGGTCATCTGTCCATCTGTCTGTCTGTCTACCCACCCTTCCCTCTTTTTTTTTATTTTTTTTATTTTTTTTTTAATTTCTTGATGTGGGTTCTACCTATTAAGCTCAGGTCTTTGTTTACTTTTATTCTTAATTGAGTAGTGTGTGCGTGTGTGTGTGTGTGTGTGCGTGTGCGTGTGCGTGTGTGTGTGTGTGTGTGCGTGTGTGTGTCTGTATGTGCATGTTTATGCATAAGTGAAGTGCCCATGGAGGATAGAAGAGGGTGTTGGAACCCCTAGAGCCAGAATTATAGTTCTCAGCAGCCTGATATGGGTGCTGGAAACTAAACCTAGGCAACAGGTAGCCTTAACCACTGAGCCATTTCTTCAGCTCCAGGCCCTCATTTTTGCCTCTCTTTGGCCCTCAAAAAATATTTCTTAGCCAAGCATGGGTGGTGCATTCCTTTAATGCCAGCACGTGTAATATAAGACACATAGATTTCTGTGAGTTCAAGGCCAGCTTAGTCTACATACTGAATTCCGTGCTAGCTAAATAATCAAATTATTGTTGATTTCTATGGTCACTCCAAGTTCAGAAAGGAGAATGAAGGCAGATCTGGCCAAGATACATTGTATATATGCATGAGATTGTCAAGGAATAAGAACCCCACACATACACAAATGCGTGCACATAGGCACACACATGTACATGTGAACATGTATGCTTGCACACATACATGCACCTGCATACAAACATATACACACACACTAATAATAATAATAACAACAACAACAATAATAACTTTTTCCCATGGGCCAGTGAGATGTGTCAGCATGAAAGATGTTTGTCATCAAGTCTAATGACTTCATTCACAGTTCACATCACAGAAGGAGAGAACTGATTACCACAGCTGTCCTCTGACTCCAATACATGTGTGCCATGACACTCACATGCACATGCACTGTGTACATACAAACAATACATGTGTGCCATGACAGTCACATGCACATGCTCTGTGTACATACAAACAATACATAAATAAGATTCAGAAAGCATTTGCCGCTTCCTATGGGTCAGATAGCGTTCTGGATGGGCATGGAGAGTCTGCTTTCTGCCGCTCTAACAGAATGCTTCAGGCTGGGTAACTTATAAACAATAGAAGCTTTTTTAGCTTACATCATGGGAGTCTGGGAAATTCAAGTCATAATGCAACCGAAGAGCAAGTGAGGACAGTCAGGACAGAAAAGAAATGCGGCTAGACCTGTCCTGTTATCTGGAACTCACTCCTACCCCAGTGGCCTTACTCCATGACAAGGACAGAGTCTCCTTACCCAATCACCGCTTAAAGGTTCTCACCTCTTAATATTGCTACAGTGGAACTAAATGATAACATTAGATTTAGGAGGGACTTCCAGACCATATCAGCAGGCTTGGGGAATGATGATAGACACAGGTAGGAACTGAGGATGATATGGAAGACAGGCAATTAAGAAAATAAGAAGAGGCAGGTCGTGGTGGCAGGTACCTTTAACTGCGGCTCTCAGAGGCAGGCAGATCTCCATGAGTTCAAGGCCAGCCTAGTCTACAGAGTGCCTAATTAGTTAATCAGTGCATTGCCTAATTAGTTAATCAGTGCATTGCCTAATTAGTTAATCAATCAGTGCATTCTGAGCACTTACTTTCCTACCCTGTCTTCCTTCCCCATCAACCTCCCTCCTCTCGCTTTCATGCCTTCTTGGTTTAGTTTTTATTTTATTTTGTGACCCACTTTATTTACCAGAACAATACCACTGAGCCTGGGCAAAGAGCTATCCACTGGTGCATAGGATACTTACTAGTGACTATACCTCTGAAGACAATGGGAGGGGACTTTAACTAGGGCAAGCATGGAGACTCTGTAGCCCAGGCTGGCCTGTAATTCCTTAAGTAGCACAGGCTACCCTTGACCACATAGAGACATAAATTTGGATCCCCAGCACCCACATAGAAGGCAGAGCATGGCAGTGCATGCCTGTTAACCCAGCTCTAAGGAGGCAGGACAGAGGATCTCAGGGGGAGGTGGTGGGATGGCGCTTGTGTCCAGACAAAGCAGTAAGCTCCAGTTTCAGTGAGACAGCCTGTCTTCTAAAATAAGGCAGACAGTAATTGAGGAAGACACAGATGTCAACACATGCATATGGGTACCATACACATACATTTACACATCTGAACGATTGTGCATACACACAAAATTTTATAATTAATATTTTTCATTGTTGTTGGGAGCATAGCCTGAGCGTCCCTGCACCCACAGATTTCCAGAGAAACCAGGAATGTTAGGCATGCAGGATTGTCTTTCCAATGGGATAGATGAAAGTCCTGTTCTTCCATCTAGAAAGTTTAGATTTGGAAGTGATAAACAACCTGGTGATCTGTGTGTGTTATCTGTTGGGCAGGGCCATATCAAGCTCCAAGGATCAAGACCAGAGATACCTAGATTTCTAAGTGGCCCTGATAGCCAGAGGCTCCCACAAGCTTCCACAACCAAGACCAGAGGTGGCTAACAGCCAAAAGGTCTCTGCACTAACAGTATGACCAAGAGCCTCAGGCCCTTAAGCTAGTACAGGTAGCTTGTCTCTAGAGCCCATCTTCTTGGAAGAAATGACACTGCCCTGGATTGAGTTTCGATACAATTAAGCTACCTTGTGCACCAGGAATTGTATTATATCACCTTGTATGCGATCGGCAGGGACCCACTCACATTGATAACAATATTTCTGTTTATCAAAGTTATTGATAAGTGGTATGAATATCTTTACAGATTCTAGAATATGTTAAATTAGGAAAAAGCCTTTTTTCCTAATGAGATTAAGATTATTGAAAAGTCTCTTCAAAGTGAGGACGTGATTCAATAATTGTTTACTTGGCACCGATGAGGCCCTAACTTTCATCTCCAGAGAATACACACACACACACACACACACACACACACACAGACACACACACACACACAGACACACACACAGACACACACAGACACACACACAGAGACACATACACACAGACACACACACACACAGACACACACACACACATACACAGAGACACACACACACAGACACACACACACAGACACATACACACAGACACACACACACAGACACACACACAGACACACACACAGACACACACACACACAGACACATACACACAGACACACACACAGACACACACACACACACATACACACAGACACACACACACAGACACACACAGACACACACACATACAGACACATACACACAGACACACACACACACACACACACACACTCAATTTTAATTTTGCTGTTGTTTTGTTTCTTCAAGACAGGGTCTCACTTTATAGCCCAGGCTGAGTTGTTACTCCTTAAGTTGCTCAGGCTAACCTTGAACTCCTGACAACCCTCCTACCTCAGGTCAGAAACTGCTCACATTACAGACGTGACCTGCTATTTTTCCCCTTCTATTTTCCCCAGTGCCCTACTTTCTTTCAGGTGTTCAAAGACTGTAACTTTATCTGACTCCTTTCTCCCCATGCTCCTCACTTCTAGAATTATCCTGGCAGAGTTTGTACATTTGAACTTTCTTGAAATTCATCCCATCCCCCACTGCTGTCTCTCACAACCCTGCCCTTTCCCCTCCTTGCTGGTCCCTTCTCTCTCACTCTAATAATTTCCCTTTTGTTTTCATGCCACATGTCACATGTCTTTTTTCTCTTTCTTCTCCATGTTTTAGGACCTGTTTATCTTTTCTCATTCATAGTCCCCATTCTCTCCTTCCTTCCTTCCTTCCTTCCTTCCTTCCTTCCTTCCTTTAAAATGTTTTATTGGATATGAAACAAGGGGCAGTGGGTTGTACAATAACTAGAGTACACCTGCAGCCCCTTCCGACTTTACACACACACACGAGAGAGAGAGAGAGAGAGAGAGAGAGAGAGAGAGAGAGATGTATGTATGTATTATCTGTCTCATATATAAATTAAAACGTAGGACCCCCACGTGAGAAAACAGGTGGCGTTTGGTGCCCCGAGGTGGCTCTGTTTTGCTTGGTATAATGACCTCCAGCTTCATACATGTTTTTGGAAATGTCAACATTTCATTTTTCTTTATCTCCTCCCCCCCCTCCATAATTCGATTGTGTCTTAGGCCCACGTGTTCTGCATCCACTCATCCATTGCTGGGCATGTCGGTCGCCTCCGTTTCCCAGCTCCTGTGATCCTGGCAGCAGTAATCCGTGTTGACTTGGGCTCTGTGTGTATATGCAGGAGTGGTGCAGTTGGGTCTTCACATAGTTCTATTTCTAGCTTTTTGATAGACATTCACACTGACTCTCACAGAGGCTGGGCCAGTTTACTTTGCCACCAGCAGTGTAGAAGAGTTCCTTCTTCACACATCCTTACCAGCATTTTCTCTTTCTTTCTTTAAAACAAAACAAAACCCCCAAAAAACAAAACAAAAACAAAAAAAAAAAAAAAAGCAAAAAACCACCCTAGCCTATGCTATCTTTCTTGGGTAAAGGATTACATTAATTTACCTTTGCTTTGTTTGCAAAGTAACAGGGATACTTTGTTCCAAATGAGTGGACAGTTCAGATTAGGAAGGAATTGTTGACGAGGTGAGAGAAGGTCCACTACGGCCAGTTTATATTTTAATTATGGCATCATTTTGCTGTTTGAAGACAAGCACGTGATACTCTGGGTCCTTGAGCCTCAGCATCACAGATGCTGGGATCCCAGGTATGTGTTCCACACCCTATTACAGAGCACTAATATTTTCACACAATGCTTCCTCATTCATGTAAATCAATGCTTTTTCTAAAACATGAAATGATTCACATTGATTTTGAAAAAAACATTTGTCACCGAGACCAAGAACAGTCTCTCCCGCCAGCTGGTCAGTTATCTCTGATGTTCCCCTCCCCTCAAATTATGAGTTATCAATCAAGCCATTCAGCTTTATCATCCTGTTAGCTTTAATGACAAATGCCTAAATAACCTCGCAGTTGGTAGCAGGACAGAAGAAACTAAAAGCACCTGACCTAACTAAGGCCTGTGAGGGTAGAGCACAGCTATACTCTTAACTCAGTGGTTAAGTTCTCCAAAGCAGCCTTGAGTCTAGCTAACATGATTTATTGTTGAGGACCATTTCCCACTTTGGGACGCCAAAAAGTTTCACCCACACTGCCCGGCTTGGGGGCCACTGTGTCCCACCCGAACTGCTGCTCTGGTCTGAGGGTCAGGGTCTAGCAAGAGAGAGAGTGGGGATGAAGAGGAAGAGACTCGAAGAATGGAGACAAGACAGAGGGTCTGATCAAGTCAAGTCTTGTTTATTGAACGGAAATCCTGGGTACTTATAAGCACAAGCAGGGGACTGCAGCTGAACACACTTTACCACGTGCACCTTGCAGCTGGGGGCACTAACAACAAAACAAGATATGTGGGCAAAACGAGATGTTTATCAGAGTGTGCTCAGCTGTTGTAGGCTGTTGAAAACACGTCTCTTGTCAGGGTCTATGGTCCGAGATGACTGCAAAGATGATAGCCGCTTTTTGCTAGGAGTTGGCTCCCAACAGTTCATTACATCTCTGTGAGACAATTTTGGCATTACTCAAGCATTACTTTTAACGTTTCTTTGACATTTTTCTTCTCATTGATCTATGAGCATTGATACAACAACCCTTATGAATGATGTAGCTAAATAGAATTGATACTCTTTGAGAAGGGGCCTTCCAAGGAAGGATACTTTATAACTATGTACTTGTTGCCAAGGTGATTCCCAGCTTATCTCATTTAATCCATCCACAGTAGCCAATAAGCTTCAGAGACAAAGCTGAGTAAACTGGGGCTGAGCGTTCACTGTTGACCTCGAATGACTTCTGGCACACATGCAGACAAATAATCAATACACATACAACAAAAATAATAAATTAAAATTTTTTATTTCTTTAAAAATTTGGGGAGATTTTCTTTTTATTTTCTATATGTGAGTATTTGCTTGAATGCATGTATGTACACCATGTGTGTGCAGTACGCAGACATGTAGCTGCATATTTTCTGTGAAAGTTGGGAGGAGCTAAGGTGGAAGGAGTAAGGAGAGAAAGAGGAGAAGGAGGGGAGGAGCTAGCGGGGCAGAGTTGGAAGAGGATGGAGAACCATGCATGTACTGGGAGCAGCCCTGGGTAACAACTTATATCTAGGTTAGTTAATTGGTTAACACCTCTAATTATGTGAGCATCTTGTAAATTGAGCATTACCAAACATATAAAGCCTTTGATTAATCTTTAAGCATTAGCGTCTCATTCCTACCGGCCCCGTGTGGATGGCCGGATGGTCTTCCCTTAGCCCAACCTTGTAGAGACAGCGTGGAAGACTGGCAGAGCCATATCCCACGCTGGTGCCTTGTGGGTGGCAGGGTTGGTGTCTCTGGCCACCTGAGCTGGTGGCCTGAGCCACAGTGGCAGCAGTGAGAACGCACCGCTGCTCGCTGCTCGTGACCTCGGGCCTAGACTAGTCAGGAACATGGTGGCTCTGTAACTCCAAGCCAGTTTGGGTGCCGTTTTAAATATCTCCCGCAACACAAACAGACCTGAAGAGGTTGTCAGCTCACCTGGAACTGGAGTTACAGATGCTTGCTTGTGAGCTGCCGTGTGGGTGCTGGCGACTGAACCTAGATCCTCTGGAACTGAAGTAAATGCTCTTAACTGCTACTCCATCTCTTGAGACCCCTACTTTTTTTTCCCCTTAAAATATTAGAGAAGAAAACAGGGTGAAATAAAATTTAAACGAATTTCATGTATTTATCAGCCCTGCACTTTTAAAGTTTGAATGCTTTTAGTTTTGCTAGGAAACTTTGAGTACGTTAATAACCATCTATAAATAGTAAGTTTTTATTTTTAGAGTTACTTTTCAAATAGCATTTACTTAGAACAAATTTTTCAGCTTCAGGTGTTCCCACAATACTCTTAGGTTTTTATCTTCTTAAAGTAGGACTTTCATCTAAAAATTTCCTTTAAATAAGTAGTTCTCCAAATGAGTCAGATTTTCTGCCTCTTAGATGTAGCGGTGAATTGTTAATCTGCTTTGAGTGATCTAATCTGCTTTGGGTGCTTCTAGCCACCCACCAAAGCTCTCTGGATTTGCAAATGGAGCACATACATATGCAGCATTATTGTAATATGCCTTACTAGCTGACTGACTGGGCTCTTCCTGGCTGCCCCACAGCTAGCACACTCTCCTCCGGTACTCTTACATTAACACTTTCTAAATCCGTATTTTACCTTTGCCGCCCTGTTTCCGTCTCTCCCGTGGGACCCCTTTCCCTTTGTATCTACACTGCTGGATCATTTCTCTCCAGCAGCTCTTAGATCTGATCTCTCTGCTTCCGGGTCAGGGTGATTCTCCTAAAAGTCCCACCTCTTCCATTTTGCCCAGCCATTGGCCATTTGGCTCTTTATTGATTAATCAAAAAACACCTGGGGACAAGAAAGTCGGACATGCAGATCTCCATGTGATTTTGGGGAGCCTAACTAGGACAAAGCATTAGAGCTAACCCCCCACACCTAGAGACATTGACAGTGTCTAGGAATGTTTTTGTTGTTTTATAACGGAGATGAGAGGTGAGAGAGACATATGTGCCAGTTGGATAGAGAGGAGAGATGCTGCTGAGTAAACCCTTCCTCCTGTAAGCAGCCTTGGTCATAGTATTTTATCACAGAAACAGAAAAGTAACTGATAACTCACCTATCCACTGCCTCTGACTTTCTTCCTACTCCCTGGTCCATGATGGCCCCTGAGTCTCGGGGGCTGGTTGATAAACAATGTCCTGTTCAATTAGGTAACATTTAAAAGAACTTTCTTGCTATGTGGTTTAATGTTATATGGTGCTATTTTCCCCCCAACTTAAAGCCAGATTCTTCAATACTAAGACGGATACCCTGGATGAGATGGATTCTAAGTGAGCCAAACAGTCTTAGATACAAAGTCTGGATCTGCTGCTTACTGAGTTACTCGGATGTGATTAGATTTTCTTATCATAAAACCAAGACAATATTATCTGCATTACAGGGTTGTGGTGGGAATTAAATGAGAATATAGGATGTGGCAGAAATTGCATACAGATCACAAAAAAAATATACATTATTTCCTTTTCATTTTCTGAAGACTTTGGGGTCTCTTCCCAATCTTGGCCCATGTTCTCATGTGCTCCAATGATTATGTAAAGTCTCTTTGAGAAGCTGTGGCCAAACAGCCACAGTTGACCTAGGATATCATAGGGAACAAAGGGCTGCTTTCAGTCCTGTCCAGAGTAACCACACAGTCCTCCCAGGAAGGATCAGCCTTTGGCCTCCAGAGGGATGCAGATGATCCTGGGAAAACTTAGGCAAATAAGCAAGAGAGCCCTGTGATAGTTACTGTGATATTAATTACACATTATTGATGATAGTTTATTCTTTCTCGAGATTGTCAGAGAGAGTAAGGGGACAGGGAGAATGGGGAGGCTATGTTCTTAGAAACAAAGCTAGCTGTAGGTCCATCTTATGTGTACACACAGATTCCTCCTTTGCCTTTAGGTGAGTCATTTGTGCTCACAACCATTGATGTTGCAACTATTCTCAGTACCACCTATGAGATTTGGGTGTGTGATTCTGTGTTACCATCTAAGGATTAATTTATTTTTATTCTATGTATATGAGTGCTTGCTTGCACATATGTATGTGTGTGTACCACATGCATTGCATGCCTGGTTCCTACAGAAGAGGACATCAGTCCTCTGAGGAGTTACAGATGACCTAAGTGGCCATGTGCATGCTGGGAATTGAACCTAGGTCCTCTGGAAGAGACGCCAATGCTCCTAACTGCTGAGACCTTTTAAAACCTGAGGCTCAGATTTCAATTTTGTAATTAAAGATAATTAAAAGGTAAAGACATTTAGGAGTTTACATACTACTTAAATAAAAAATTTCCCCAGTAGAGCATAAATTTGCTGGGGACATTTTATTTACACTCTATATCTCCCAGTGTTTACCTATTTAATTATCATATGGTAATGTATATATAACTATATGTTATATACACACACACACACACATATATATATATATATATATATATATATATATATATATATTGCACTATGGATGCAACAGTAGCAATAATATTGCAGGGGTATCTACCACTTCCTGACTGGATTTATGGCCCACAACATAAGAGACACATACCTGGTACTGTATATCTGACCAAGAAGCTATGGTTGAGGGCTGGAGAGATGGCTCAGCGATGACTGCTTTTCCTGAGTTCAAATCCAGCAACCACATCGTGGCTCACAACCATCTGCAATGAGATCTGATTCTCTCATATGGCTGTCTCAAGACAGCTACAGTGTACTTACATATAATAAATAAAAAATCTTTGGGCCAGAGCAAGTGGGGGCCTGGAATAAGAGGGAGAAGGGGAGAGGAAAAAGAAAAGGTACTAGAGATTGAAGGAAGTGGTCATTTAAAAAAGAAGAAGAAGAAGCTATGGTTGAGGAGCTTACAGCTCTCAGGGGTTAACTTACTACCACTCTCTGGCTGAGTGAACACAGTATCAAACTGCCTTTTACATTTGTATTTCTGTACCCTTCCACTTGTGCAGGTCTCAGACCTTATCAGAGAAGTTTCTTCGTGCAGTGAACGCTGGTTAATACAGAAAGTCACAACTAGTCAAAGTATAAGGAATGAGTGTTAGGAAGCGCTCAGCCATAAATGTGACCTACATGTCAGCACACATGCATGTACATGCCCGCACACGCATGCACGCACGCACGCACAACACAGCACATACACCTACCAATGCACAAACTCGCCCATTCACGCACACACGCGTGTACGCATGCGCACGTCCGTAGCTCAGGGACCAGCACAGAAGAGGGAGTAGAAAAACTGTAAGAGCCAGAGGGCGGGAGGATTTTAGAAAACAGAGTCTTGTGGGCGTAAGAACCTCTGCACTCATGAACTTGCAACAACTGTAGTTGCCGCACAAGATCTGCCCAAGATCAAGCCAGTGAACACTCTATCTGGAGGCCAGGGTTGGGGGGGAGGCTCATGATCCCCCCTCCCGCCTCAAACTGAGGTGCTATTGACAGCTGACGGCTTCTTGGGGAGGGAAAGTTAGATTGTGGCCCCTGGGAGGTAAGCCATGCTTCCACAGAGGGTCCCACAGCTATGAGTATATAGGCAGTGCAAATTGGGTCCAGTGAGTTATTAAATTGGAGAGGACAAAAAAAAAAGTCACAAAATTAGGAGGCAGTGAGGAGGTGAATAGTGAGCAGCGGCGGGGGAGGGGGTGGAGTTGGAAAGAGCGCTGGAGGATGAATATGATCAAAATATAGTTTATAAATTCTCAAAGGGTTAATAAGCATATTGTATTTTAAAAAGTTAAAAAAAAAAAAAAAGAAGAAGAAGAGGCCTTCCCGCCTCTGCAGGTACGAACCCCGCCCCTGCCCAACACATGTTAGGTATCCAAAAAAAGTAATCAGTTATTTAAAAATTAATATTGCAATTTTATATGGGGAAATATTGCAACACAGAAGTGGCTTGCTGAAATCAGTTTACCATCATGATCTAGCTCAACTATAGTTTGTGTGTGTGTGTGTGTGTGTGTGTGTGTGTGTGTGTGTGTGTGTGTGTGTAATTACCAAGTATGAGACTGGAGGGATGGATCAGTGAGCACTGGCTACCCTTCCAGAAGACCTGAGTTCAATTCTGAGCATCAGCATAATGGCTCACAGCTGTTTGTCTGTAGCTTCAGTTCTGGGGGATCTGATGCCATTTTCTGGCAAAACACTCATAAACACAAAATAATAAAATAAAACCACCCAATATGCCTTTTTGAGTGCAAATAACAAAGTATAAGCAAAACAATAACATTGAATTAATTTTCATGTCTGACAAAACACTTGCCAGATTATACACTTACAGGATACAGAAATAAATTTGTTATATAAACTTTTTTTTTTTAACTGCTCCAGTCGACGGAAGGGGACTTTATTTCGTCCCGGGGTCACAGGCCAGGTATGGTCCCAGCTTTATTTGACCTTCTTGTGGCGCAGGTTGTCGGTATAGCCGCACTTCTTCTTGCAGCAGTTGACTGCACAGGGGTGCAGGTGTGTGTAGCACTTGCGGCAGATCATCTTGTCACAGTTGTACTTCTGGGCAAGCTGACGAAGGGATGGCTCGATGATGCCACAGCACAGACGCAGCACCAGGTGCAAAGTGAACTCTTTCTGGATGCTGTGGTTGAACACGGTAAGGCCATCCTCTAGCTGTCTCTCCAGCTGCTGGTCAGGTGGGATGCCTTTCTCATCTTAGACCTTGGGTTTGATGTTCTCGATGGTGTCACATGATGGTCTTCACGAAGATATGCATGTTGGTGTCTGCTGCTCGGCTGCCTCATTGAAGAGAAAGAGGACCTGTTATACGAATTCTATTATCTTTCTGGAGACTATATCTTGTCGTGAAATCTAAATATGCTGGTTTTGCTTTATTTTAATCTTCTTTATGTTTATTTTCTAGGGCGTGTACACCGCAGTGAGAATGCAAAGGTCAGAACGGCAGATGACAGTTCTCCCCTTACACCATATGATTTCTGGGAATTGAACTCAGGCCCTTGGATTTGTCTGCAAGCACTTTTACCTAAGGAGCCCTGAGCCTGGCTCAGTTTTGCTTCTTTTAATATTAGAAAAATAAACTTTAAAGTTATACGTACACATGTGTGTGGGTCTGCTCATGTTTTGTCCACAATTGTCTACAGAACCTAGAAGAGGAAATGTGATCCCCAGCAGCTGCAGTTGTAGGTGATCATAAGCCACCTGACGTGGGTGCTCAGAACGGAACCTGGGCCCTGTGGGAAAGCAGCACAGGCTCTTCATCCTGGGCCGTCTCCAGCACTATGGCGACTGTTGAAATTGGGCTGACTGTATTGTGCATTACGAGATTGCCAGGAGTCTTTAGGGGAAGAGGGTGTAATGTTATGCTTAGAATCTAGAACATTCCTTAAATGCACATCTTCCTCAACTGGGGACTGTTTAGGGAAGCTGTGGAACCTTTGGGGGGTGGAGTCTAAGTGACAGAAGTAGGGCAGTAGGGGAGGGCTTTTGGATGTTACACCTAGCTAGCCCCTGGTTCTAATACCATCCTTTCTGAACTATGGCCATGTGAAGAAGCTCCATCACATACTCTCATCACATGAGCGGCACTGTGCCTTCCATCCTCCATCCTTGATGAGTCATCAAGATGTTGAAACTGTAGGCTGTAAATGTAGTTAATATGCAAGATGACGTGAATGAACTTTTTGTGTGTGATAGAAACA